>NC_134354.1:644174351-644474351 GCF_048569485.1 Anomaloglossus baeobatrachus
CAGGAGGCAGCATTCAAGAGACGGGACTCGTGAGCGGCAACCAAGCAAACATCATAGCACAGTACCGGCCAGAAGGTGGGAACCAGGTGACAACACTGAGGATTCGGATGAGCAGATTTTACCCTGCCATGGGAGGAAGCGGCTGGATGATTTGGGAGCTACATTATGCCTATTCCATTGCCTCCAGCATTAGGTTATGTCTCCGTGATGTTAGTGACATAGCCTAGCTTTGGAGGCGTTGTCTAACTAGGGCTTATTTTTGGAGTAGGTTTTCTTTAAAGCCTTCTCCAAAAATCCCTAAAAATCCAGCTAGGGTTTATTTTTGGAGAGGGCTTATTTTTGTAAAAGCAGGGTAGTTTTCTGCAGTTTGTATGTATAAAAATATGTTAACAGCTGTTTAATTGCATTAAGTGCAGCTGTCAATCCTTAAAGCGCCAGGGCGCATCACTCAACACTCCCATCAGTGTGCCTATGCCATGATTACGAGGTGCTGATGGGTTGCCATGACAACTGGGGTTCTGCTAAAGAATCCCTGTGCTTGTCATGATGGTTCTCCTATGAAAGCCAACGTTTAGCTTCTGTTCATAGGAGACAGCGATTTTCACTACACATAGGAGTAGAGATGAGCGAACCTTCATTCTTGAGGCTCAGGGTTCAGGCTCCGAAAAATGACGCTGTGAGTATCGCATTGTGCTCGTTTCTGAGTGGTGCGCAGCATTGTGCACACTGCGGGAAGTGGATTGGCTCAAATTTGACTTATATTCTGCATTCTAAGATCTCACCACAGGGATTTTCACGCCATTTTACGAGCCAGAACCCCAAGCCTCGAGAATGAAGGTTCGCTCATCTCTACATAGGAGTGCTGATGCACTTTTAGGCACAGTATAAGCAATCAAATGATCGTAAGTTCATATCATGTAAGGTAACTAACAAATACAGTAAAAATTTAAAAATGTACAGGTTTAAATTACCCCCCCCCATTACATAATAAAGCAATTTTTACAAAAGTACACAATTGGTATTGCTGTGTTCATAAGTCTGATCTATCAAACATAAAATAAATTAACCCAATCAATAAACGACATAATAAAAAACCCAAATCAAAGCACCAGAGCTATTTTTTTGGCTGCCATAATATTGTAAAAGAATGCAGTAAGAGGCGATTAAAAATGTTATTTTCCCCAAAATGGGATAATTAAAAACGTCAGCTCAGGGTGCAAAAATCAAGCCCTCACACAGTCCAATATCCCAAAAATTAAAAGCATTACAGGTGTCGGAAAGTAGCGACACAAGCACATTTTTTAAAAAAATTTCTCAAATATTTTTCACCAGTTAAATATAAAAAAAAATAGATTCATGTTTGGTATCTGCAAAACTGTACTGACCTGGAAAATGATATTGCTAGCATGGTTGTGAAACGGGTGAAGGAAGCTCAAAATACTTGACATATGTACAGCAAGTTGTTTTTCACTGTAGTTATGTTCGTTCTTTTTAAGCATTTATGTACTGCTTTTTTGTGACTTGCGAATCACAGTATTTCGCGGGTGCATCACAACCTTCTTTTACTTCCATTATTCTTTGAGGTGGTAACGGATTTAGCTACACAAAGTGTTCTATCATACAATGTAGTTCACGACCATCTCTCACGGCTGCACATTGCTCTCGAAATAAGAGAGGTTGGAAACCACTGATGTGTATGATGATTTTATAAATTTTAAGCATTGTATATAAAGAAATCATTCATAATGATATGAGAGTACATTATTCATACTTGGTCAACTCCATAGGGTCTCTGTGCAAGAACATTAAATGAACCCATTATGTCTCGGTGACAAAAGCCATTTTGGAGGTGCAAGTGGACCCCATGGTCTTTTTGGCCCCTCTGCGACCGCACAGGTTACACCAATGATTTGTCCTCTTCTGCCTGGTCCTGTTGGATTCAGAACTTTTTTGACATTTTTCTAATACAGTGCATCAACACTGGGGGATATTGATTGAAGTTCATGTCTCATTTGTTGTGGATTATACCACGGTAAATTCCCATGGAGTGAATGCGCAGGCCGAAAATTTGCTGCTTATTACATTATTTGAATAAATCTCATTCACACTCCATATGTCAATTTATACTGCCAATATAACCAAGGATCACCAAGACTGAATTGTGCGGCAGTAAACACCATTGCGCATGAGAGAAAGGAACTGGGGAAACTCTTTCGGCTATAATGTATAGGACTTGTATTACAGATGAGGTCATTAATTAGATATTGTAATGATCAGGGTTATTGAATGTATATTTAATTATAGGCAAAGGTGACCTGATTGGATGTGAGGTTTCTTTTGAAGACTCGGTGATTAAAGCAAACGCTGATGTCAAAGGATTGACATATTGCGATCTTCAGGGGATAAGTCTGAAGGGACTTCGTGACACGTTATCACTCTATCCAGAATATGCCTATAAATTCACAAGTCAGATAACACAACAGCTCAGTTATAACTTGGGAAGCAACAGATGTGAGCCGGAGGTAAGTAACACCAGCCGGCAATGCAACCAAAATGGTACTAATATACAGTAAAATGGACCTTGTGTAATGCAACAAATGTTTCTCAAATATTCTTGAAATGTTCCTAATATTTCCAAATGGTTACATCTTAAAGGTTTGCAAAAAAAAGTAATTTGGCTATTCAAGATAAAATAGACATTTGTATTGTAAGGCCAGAGTCACACTTGCGAGTGACTCGTAAGAGTCTCACATTGCATCACCCGGCATGGCCTAATGCTCTCCAGACACGAGCGTCTCAGCTGCATAGAAATACATGTAGCCGACCAGCTCCTGTCAGGAGAGTGTGTGGCCATGCCGGGTGATGCGATGTGAGACTCGCGTGAGTCACTCACAAGTCACTTGCAAGTGTGACTCCAGCCTTAAAAGGTATGTTAATCCCACTTATATGATTGTGGCCAGTGACGGGCAACAGTAGTTACACATTGAACGAGTATTTGAGGCATGGAAGGCCACGTGCATATGTTGAGTATTTGTTGAGTTTTTTTACCTCAGTATTAGTATACCAAAACCAGGAGTGGGTAAAAAAAAAAAAAGCAGAAGTCGTGATGTGTTTCCTTTAAATTTTCCATTCCTGGTTTTGGCTTACCAATATTCAGGGGCGGACATATCACTGGTACAACCTGTGCAGCGCCACAGAGGCCCAAGCGGTAATGGGGCCAATTTCTACCTCCAAACAGATGGAACTGTGCAATAAGACAAACTCTTGGGTTTCAAATGGCCCATATATTCATCTTGCACAAGGGCCCTCTTCTGTCTGTGTCCGACAGTGGAAATACTTAAGTAAATAACTCATCAAATACTCAACGTGTGCATGAGGCCTAAGAGAAATGTTTTATTTTAATTAAACAAGAGATGAACCAAAGGAGGAGAATATGTGGAAGTCTAGAGTTTATAAAATTAGATTTTTAGAAGAATCTGTCCGCGCTCCAAACATGTCTGCTTTAGTTACTGCTGGAGCATCTTCCGTTAATTCACCTTGGAAAGAGTGAAAAATTGAACCCCCAAGTCTTCATTCATACAGTTGTTTCCTTATATTTGCGCACAATTTTTGCTACTTTTTTCATTTTTGGCAAGTCCTGGCTATCTCTGTCAACTTTTGCAAAAGTGGGCAGAGCTTGGCGAGATAAGATGTGGGTGAGTGTACCTGACAAATTTATCAGAATTTACACCAGAAAGATTATATAAATTGCTCCAGAAGTGCACACCAGTCCCTGATTAGCAGCTAAAAGGTTTACCGACTTCATAACAAGGCGCATGCCTTTTTTTGGTGCATTTTTCTCCAGCGTTCTGTTAGCATTCCTCTGGTCAATAGGGCTTGGATAGCATAAGAAAATATAAGAATCAGTATTGGGAGAAGAAAGAACCGGGGCACCACTCCGCACTATGCGGCAATTAAGTCCATGCGGCTGTATGAATCAGAGCAAATCTGGGGTGCACATGAAAAAGACTATGCAACATCCAATATAGAGAGAGAATGGCACTTACCAGGTATTGCTGTATAAAATCGTGTTCATTCGGATCTGGAGGTTACATGTGCAGGGCAAGTGGGTGGGGAGGGAGAGCTATGCACGTCCGACGACGGCCGTTTCGCACTTCCAAAGTGCTTCAGCTGGTCTGGATGAACATGACATCATGTCCGTTTTTAACCACATAGCCTATGTGGCTGATGTCAGACAATTAAAGTGAATAAAAAACATTAAATATCAACATATCTTAGAAATGCAGCAGTAGAAAAATACAAATACAAGATATACTTTTCCATAATGGAGAAAAATCTGGAAAAATTATCCCAGGAACACACTTAAATCAATCTTATCATTCAGACCTAAAGGGCCTGTGGCATTAAATTTCATTATAAATTCTGCTTCTCTTCTAAGCAGCGACTTATGGGTATCGCCCCCTCTAGCTGCAGGTTCGACTAAGTCAATCCCTGCAAAGGTCAGCACATTGCAATCTGCATCATGATAATTTTTTATATGATTGATTAAACGCATAGACCCTATTCCACTCGCAATGGAGTTCCTGTGTTCCCTGAACCTGATAAATAACTGTCTTATAGTTTTGCCAATGTAGAAATAATGGCAAGGACAATATATGACATATACTACCATTTTAGTCCTACAGGTAATCAGATGCCTAACCCTGTGTGTATGACCTCCAATATCTAAAACTCTGCCCGTTTTATGGGAGGTACAGAACGAGCAATTGCCGCATCTGAAATTGCCTATCGGACCAAGATGGTGCAACCATGATTTAGGAGGCATATAGCGCCTCTTGACCAATATGTCACCGATATTTTTACAGCGCCTATGAGTCAATAGGGGCTTATTAAGCGCCATTTCTTTCAATTCCTGGATCCCTTCAATAATGTGCCAGTTTTTATTTATAATTGTTTTTATTATTCGGTCCATAGGGCCATACTTAAAATTAAAAACAAAACGGTTCAATTGTTTTTTGCCACATTTACTGTATGATTTTTCCTTTTGTTGGTTGTCAGAACGAAATTTAATTTCTGCTTCTTTCTGTATCTGATCAATAAGATTGAGGGGGTAACCTCTTTCAAGGAATCTATGTCTCAAATCAAGGGTCTGGGCTTTTAATCTATCTGGACTGTTAGTAATCCTATTAAGCCTTAAAAATTGTCCAAAAGGGACAGATTGCAGTACGTGTCCTGGGTGAGCACTTTCATAATGCAATAATGCGTTCACTGTGGCAGGTTTTCTATAGAGCTCTCGTATAATCCTCCCATCCTGGGCAGTTAATTTGACATCCAGGAACTCTATAGTCTGACCCCCAAATAGATGTGTGAACAGCATATTGTAATCATTATGTACATTCAGGTATGTCACAAAGGACTCGAATTGCTCCCTGTCCCCATCCCAGACAATCAGTATGTCGTCGACAAAGCGTAAATATTTTCTTATATGCTTTATATAAGGATTGTTGGAACTGTAAATCAAATTGTCTTCCAAATGCGCCAGGAAAAGGTTTGCGAGGGTACAAGCCACAGGAGTCCCCATGGCTACCCCGCTGCTCTGTAAGAACCAGGTATGGCCAAATTTAAAGGTGTTATTTTTCAGAATAAATGTCAGAGCTTGCTCTACAAAATTTATAAGAAGATTATCCTCACCTAGCCCCTTCAGCATATCTATTATGGTGCTAACACCTAGTTGTTGTGGTATTCTGGTGAAAAGGCTTTCTACATCCAGTGAAGCCCAGCAGAATGTTTCTTGCCACTCAAAATGCTCTAGCTGTTTCACCAGATCACTTGTATCCCTCACAAAGGAAGGAATAGTCTCTAATAATGGGTGTAGCAACCAATCTAGATATGCCGATAGGGGCTCGGTGAGGGACCCTGACCCCGATACTATGGGTCTCCCTGGTGGCCTAGATTCAGATTTGTGTACTTTAGGTAACCAATACCAATGTGGTTTGGTTGGAAAAGGGGGGAACAATTTTTCCGCCCTATTACTTGTAATAAAACCTGCCGTCACCTGCCCATTCAGAAAACTACGTAATTTCTCTTTCAATCTAGTTGTAGGGTCACTGTCTAGTTTCTGATATACAGATTGATTGTTAAGGTGATGTTTTGCCTCTTCTAAATAATAATCAGTGGATAAAAGGACCGTGGCTCCACCTTTGTCAGCCTTCCTTATGGTGACATCCTTCAATGATTTAATTTTTTCCAAAGCAATTTTTTCAACTACAGATAGGTTGTTCTTCAAGGAGGGATATTTTAAAGCTCTCATGTCTTTCATTACAACTTCATAAAACAAGTCAATGCTATTCCCCGGGGATACCGGTGGAAAAAATGTTGATTTGATCCCTCCTGAAAAACATGTATCTGTTTTTGATTTGTTTTTAATCATTGGTAATAATGTTGTATCTACATTGTCGTCTGTCAAACTCAGAAGATGCAATGCGTCATCTGCGACCTTACTGATCTCAGAACCCTGTTATGAAAAACCCAGGGGGCCTATATGACACTGTCTCTCACTAATGCGATTTTTCTCAGTGTCTTTATCTATGGTAGAAAAATGTTTTTTTTAATGCAGTTTCCGGCAGGCCTTATACAAATCAATCTCAAAGTCCACTAAATCAAAAGGTTCTGGAACACAAAAATTTAGACCTTTCTCAAGGACTGAGATCATATCAGCATCCAAAATATGCTCAGTGAGGTTGTATATTTTTTTCTTTTTATCTGGGATGCAAGGTGTTAGTCTCTCCACGACACATTCTTTCTTTTTCCCGTTAACTGTTCGCTTGTTTCTCCCCCGGCCTCTTCTTGTCCTCCTTCTAAAGGGTTAATGGATGTATTGTTTGCTGTTCTATCCTCACTGAACTTTCTCTTTGAGGGTGGAGGTTCATCTTGGCCGCTAGAATCAGAATCTGTTGTCCATGCTGATCTTTTATTATTTGCAGCCTTATTAAATTTTTTCTTTGATCTGCCTTTTTTAAAAAAGGGGGGAATTTCATTATTTTTATTCCATTTAAAGACATTGTTCGTATCATAATCTATTTTATCTCGCAAAAATTTTTCTTTTTTTCGTTCTTTGACAACAGACTGATAAGGGATTAGTTTTTTATCCAGATTTTGTAAAAAACGATTCCATTGTTCTTTTGAGAGACGTGTTTCAAGTTCTTTCCTCAATCGGATTAATTCTGTGGTTATTTTTGTGTGTTCCTGCTCATTTTTTTGCAGTACAAGATCCAGGAATTTAAGAGAGCACTCTGTTTGTACTTCATTCCACAATTGTTTAAACTCTGTATCATCTTGGTAAAAGGAGATAGCTTTCATAACTCTGAGTCCTCTTGGAACCCTTTTGCAGTCTTTATACGATCTCAAAGATTGTACTGACCAAAATAATGAAATCTCTTTTTCTGCCAGATTTGAGATTTTGTGTTCCAGTGTTTTAACACTTAGGATGTCTGCATCAGCTTTACTGTCACATTCTAAGAAAAACGTGCAAGCGTCTTCCCTCCCCGCCAGGATACCAGGTCCATTGCCATTCGATTCACTGACCTCCATAGTTACTGATTCGGCCATCCACTATACAATCTCTAAGGACTGAAAAATTGTGTTCAGCAGTGCTTTTTTGGAACGTGCATGCCGGTAAAAGAGCCAGTAAACTTCAGTATTGGGAGAAGAAAGAACCGGGGCACCACTCCGCACTATGCGGCAATTAAGTCCATGCGGCTGTATGAATCAGAGCAAATCTGGGGTGCACATGAAAAAGACTATGCAACATCCAATATAGAGCGAGAATGGCACTCACCAGGTATTGCTGTATAAAATCGTGTTTATTCGGATCTGGAGGTTACATGTGCAGGGCAAGTGGGTGGGGAGGGAGAGCTATGCACGTCCGACGACGGCCGTTTCGCACTTCCAAAGTGCTTCAGCTGGTCTGGATGAACATGACATCATGTCCGTTTTTAACCACTCAGCCTATGTGGCTGATGTCAGACAATTAAAGTGAATTAAAAACATTAAATATCAAATATTATTAATATAGCATATTTTGGATGCTGATATGATCTCAGTCCTTGAGAAAGGTCTAAATTTTTGTGTTCCAGAACCTTTTGATTTAGTGGACTTTGAGATTGATTTGTATAAGGCCTGCCGGAAACTGCATTTAAAAAAACATTTTTCTACCATAGATAAAGACACTGAGAAAAATCGCATTAGTGAGAGACAGTGTCATATAGGCCCCCTGGGTTTTTCATAACAGGGTTCTGAGATCAGTAAGGTCGCAGATGACGCATTGCATCTTCTGAGTTTGACAGACGACAATGTAGATACAACATTATTACCAATGATTAAAAACAAATCAAAAACAGATACATGTTTTTCAGGAGGGATCAAATCAACATTTTTTCCACCGGTATCCCCGGGGAATAGCATTGACTTGTTTTATGAAGTTGTAATGAAAGACATGAGAGCTTTAAAATATCCCTCCTTGAAGAACAACCTAT
Source organism: Anomaloglossus baeobatrachus (assembly GCF_048569485.1). Lineage (NCBI taxonomy): Eukaryota > Metazoa > Chordata > Amphibia > Anura > Aromobatidae > Anomaloglossus > Anomaloglossus baeobatrachus. Next base: position 644,182,886 of record NC_134354.1, read on the forward strand.
CTGTAGTTGAAAAAATTGCTTTGGAAAAAATTAAATTATTGAAGGATGTCACCATAAGGAAGGCTGACAAAGGTGGAGCCACGGTCCTTTTATCCACTGATTATTATTTAGAAGAGGCAAAACATCACCTTAACAATCAATCTGTATATCAGAAACTAGACAGTGACCCTACAACTAGATTGAAAGAGAAATTACGTAGTTTTCTGAATGGGCAGGTGACGGCAGGTTTTATTACAAGTAATAGGGCGGAAAAATTGTTCCCCCCTTTTCCAACCAAACCACATTGGTATTGGTTACCTAAAGTACACAAATCTGAATCTAGGCCACCAGGGAGACCCATAGTATCGGGGTCAGGGTCCCTCACCGAGCCCCTATCGGCATATCTAGATTGGTTGCTACACCCATTATTAGAGACTATTCCTTCCTTTGTGAGGGATACAAGTGATCTGGTGAAACAGCTAGAGCATTTTGAGTGGCAAGAAACATTCTGCTGGGCTTCACTGGATGTAGAAAGCCTTTTCACCAGAATACCACAACAACTAGGTGTTAGCACCATAATAGATATGCTGAAGGGGCTAGGTGAGGATAATCTTCTTATAAATTTTGTAGAGCAAGCTCTGACATTTATTCTGAAAAATAACACCTTTAAATTTGGCCATACCTGGTTCTTACAGAGCAGCGGGGTAGCCATGGGGACTCCTGTGGCTTGTACCCTCGCAAACCTTTTCCTGGCGCATTTGGAAGACAATTTGATTTACAGTTCCAACAATCCTTATATAAAGCATATAAGAAAATATTTACGCTTTGTCGACGACATACTGATTGTCTGGGATGGGGACAGGGAGCAATTCGAGTCCTTTGTGACATACCTGAATGTACATAATGATTACAATATGCTGTTCACACATCTATTTGGGGGTCAGACTATAGAGTTCCTGGATGTCAAATTAACTGCCCAGGATGGGAGGATTATACGAGAGCTCTATAGAAAACCTGCCACAGTGAACGCATTATTGCATTATGAAAGTGCTCACCCAGGACACGTACTGCAATCTGTCCCTTTTGGACAATTTTTAAGGCTTAATAGGATTACTAACAGTCCAGATAGATTAAAAGCCCAGACCCTTGATTTGAGACATAGATTCCTTGAAAGAGGTTTCCCCCTCAATCTTATTGATCAGATACAGAAAGAAGCAGAAATTAAATTTCGTTCTGACAACCAACAAAAGGAAAAATCATACAGTAAATGTGGCAAAAAACAATTGAACCGTTTTGTTTTTAATTTTAAGTATGGCCCTATGGACCGAATGATAAAAACAATTATAAATAAAAACTGGCACATTATTGAAGGGATCCAGGAATTGAAAGAAATGGCGCTTAATAAGCCCCTATTGACTCATAGGCGCTGTAAAAATATCGGTGACATATTGGTCAAGAGGCGCTATATGCCTCCTAAATCATGGTTGCACCATCTTGGTCCGATAGGCAATTTCAGATGCGGCAATTGCTCGTTCTGTACCTCCCATAAAACGGGCAGAGTTTTAGATATTGGAGGTCATACACACAGGGTTAGGCATCTGATTACCTGTAGGACTAAAATGGTAGTATATGTCATATATTGTCCTTGCCATTATTTCTACATTGGCAAAACTATAAGACAGTTATTTATCAGGTTCAGGGAACACAGGAACTCCATTGCGAGTGGAATAGGGTCTATGCGTTTAATCAATCATATAAAAAATTATCATGATGCAGATTGCAACGTGCTGACCTTTGCAGGGATTGACTTAGTCGAACCTGCAGCTAGAGGGGGCGATACCCATAAGTCGCTGCTTAGAAGAGAGGCAGAATTTATAATGAAATTTAATGCCACAGGTCCTTTAGGTCTGAATGATAAGATTGATTTAAGTGTGTTCCTGGGATAATTTTTCCGGATTTTTCTCCATTATGGAAAAGTATATCTTGTATTTGTATTTTTCTACTGCTGCATTTCTAAGATATGTTGATATTTAATGTTTTTAATTCACTTTAATTGTCTGACATCAGCCACATAGGCTATGTGGTTAAAAACGGACATGATGTCATGTTCATCCAGACCAGCTGAAGCACTTTGGAAGTGCGAAACGGCCGTCGTCGGACGTGCATAGCTCTCCCTCCCCACCCACTTGCCCTGCACATGTAACCTCCAGATCCGAATAAACACGATTTTATACAGCAATACCTGGTGAGTGCCATTCTCTCTCTATATTGGATGAAAATATAAGAATGTACCTCCTTGCCAAGAAGGTATAAACATTCAAGTCTTAATTTACTAATGCATTTCCAAGTAGGATAACAGAGAAATGGAACAAAGCAGAATATTGTTAAGGCTACATTCTCACGACTGTCCCGTTTTTGCAATCTGCAAAAAACAGTTTTATTTTTCCACAGATGCATCCGTGTGACATCCGTGTGACATCTGTATCCAATCCGTATATATTGTCCGTGTGTCATTCGTGTGCCTTCCATTTTTTTTCACGGACCAGAAAGTGGGACACAGACTGCAGGGGCACCGATAGACGGAGGCCACACAGAAATGCTTCCGTGCAGCTTCCGGGGATTTTGCGGACCTATTGACTTGTATTGAGTCATGGTACACATTTGCGGAACAGAATAGGACATGTTCCATAATAACGGAACGGATATACGGCATCCGATGTGTTTTTTTGTAGGAAGTGATGACGTACGGAGGTGCTTCCGTGTGCCATCAGATACTACACCAAACACATTAAAAAGATGGTCTTGTCAGTAGGGCCGCAAAAAAACAGGAACTGACCAGGACAAACGGAACGGTTGTCTGAATGAGCCCCAAGTGAGAAATCCTCTTTGAAAAGTATGCATTATGCTATTGGCATAGGGGTTGTCCATTCTTGGACAAAATTGAGTCAAAAAGGGGGAAAATGCTGTTAGAAAACAAAATATGCATTACTTCCACTAATAAATAGAACAAAAGTTGCTCAAAAAATCTATACTTTATTTTCTCTTCATTAAAAGACCCAAACATAATGGTACATGCGCAAACCAATGAAATCAATACCACATCAGTGCTGTCTTCATATTCTCCCACCTGTCTTTGATACATAGCTTCCTACAAGACGTGACTGCTGCAAGCAAACACTGGCCTCAGTGGTGATACTAAGGTAGACAGAACAAGACTGTTGAGGCCAATGATTGTCAGCAGCAATCACATTGTAGATGAAACTTGATCTATGCAGCCCTGTAAACAATCAGAGAAGAGCCGCAGAGTTGTAGCACTGGAGCAGCCTAGGCTTCAACAAATACTTAGATTATTATATTAGAGCATTACCAGCCTTTGCTTCAATTTTGTCAGACAATGAACAACGCCTTTAAATAATAACCTCCTGTAAAACTATATAGTAACAGCTTTATGGTGCTCTGTGTTCTAGTGTGAAATCCATACGCAGCAGTATCCTACAAAAGATCCACCAAAAGATGTGTCATCGAATGTAAATGCTTCTCTGCTTACCCCAAAATCATCTCCCCGACTTCGATTCTCCCCATCTCGGTTTTCGAATTACAGTACTGAAAATATGTCTCAGGAAGTGACACCCATTCACACACCTCGGAAGGGCTGTGCTACTGAGCTGCAAATACCACTTATGCCCTGTACCCGGCCACCAGATCTAAGCCCAAGGTAAGAAGTCAGAAAATACTTCTAACTAGGAAAGCTCAAATCAATGAGAGCAGAGTTATTTTTAATAAAAAAAAATTGGGTTTCATGTGTTTGAAATTTCTAGAAATCTCACAGGGCAGCGAAATATTGTACATGTTCATTTGACCAAACCCCCTTACACTTTTTCCATGATTAGAATGACAGGTGCACTATACTTGGTGATCGTGCACACATCCCTGCAGCACTATGCGATTAATGAATAGATGAACTCCAGTATTGCTATAAATGTTACAAACGTAAGGTACCTAATTAGCGTTTTTTATCAAAGAGCATAAAAGCCATCCAACCACGTCAAGGTGTACCTCTAATAGGAGCCATCTATATTTAGTTGCACCTTGATGTGGTTGGATGCTGTGTGATACCTTGTGTTTTTAACATTTGTAGCAATATTGGAGTTCATGTATTCATTAATCACAGTGTGCTGACGCATCGTGTTATGTATATGTCTGTATATTGGCCACATAGCATATTTGTGTACCTGTACATTAATTCAGTACTAAAGATGTGCAGGCCCTATACTTTTTTGTTGTTGTCATATCTATGAAAGAGATGTCACTCCCCAGTTTTTGTTCCGGTAACTCTTTATATAGCTGTTACCAGGAAAGAGTTACTATTCCTGACAACATTGTAATGTGCTATGTAAAGCTGTATAACGGTGTAATAAGGAGGAAACCCAGGAAGAAACATTTTCACTTTGGGGTTCCATATATGGTTCTTCTATTTCTAAGTTCCAGATTAAACCACAAGTTAACAAAAATATAGTTTATAATATATCACAAAACTGGGACAACACTGAAGATATTACAGTTTGATACAATGTAAAGTAGTCCGTGTACAGTTTGTATAACAGTGAAAATGTGGTGTTACCTTGATATAACTCAACATGTCTAAACCGCTGGCAACAAAAGTGAGTACACACCTAAGTGAAAATAGCCAAATTGTACCCAGAGTTTCAATATTTTGCGTGGCCACCATTATTTACAAACACTGCCTTAACTCCCTTGGGCATGGAATTCACTAGAGCTTCACAGGAGCCGCAGGAATCCTCTTGGTGTGATGAAAACAAGATAAACTTATTTGGTTCAAATGGTGTCAAGCATGTGGCGGTAAGAAAGTGAGGAATACAGACAACTGTGTCTTGCCTGCAGTCAAGCATGGTGGTGGGAGTGTCATGGTTTGGGGCTGCATGAGTGCTGCCAGCTGTGGGGAGCTACAGGTCATTGAGGGAACCATGAAAGCCAACATGTACTGTGACATACTGAAGCAGAGTATAATCCCCTCCCTTCGGAAACTGGCCACAGGTTAGTTTTCAAACATGATAATGACTCTAAATACACCTCCAAGACGACCGCTGCCTTGCTGAAGAAATTGAGGGTAAAGGTGCTGGACTGGCCAAGCATGTATCCAGACCTAAACCCTACTGAGCATCTGTAGGGCATCATCAAACAGAAGGTGGAGGAGCACAAGGTCTGTAACATCCACCAGCTTTGTGATGTCATCATGGAGGATTTCAGTGGCTCTTGTGAAGCTCTAGTGAACTCCATGCCCAAGAGAGTTAAGTCAGTGCTTGAAAATAATGTTGACACAAAATATTGACACTTTGGGCATAATTTGGCCATTTTCACATAGGGGTAAACTAACTTCTGTTTCCAGTGGTTTAGACATAGTATCATAGTTTCATAGTATCATAGTTTTTAAGGTTGAAGGGAGACTCTAAGTCCATCTAGTTCAACCCGTAGCCTAACATGTTGATCCAGAGGAAGGCAAAAAACCCCAATGTGGCAAACAAGTTCCAATGGGGAAAAAATGTCCTTCCTGACTCCACATCCGGCAATCAGACTAGTTCCCTGGATCAATACCCTGTCATAAAATCTAATATACATAACTGGTTATATTAAATTTTTCAAGAAAGGCATCCAGGCTCTGCTTAAATGTTAGTAGTGAATCACTCATTACAACATCATGCGGCAGAGAGTTCCATAGTCTCACTGCTCGTACAGTAAAGAATCCTCGTCTGTGATTATGATTAAACCTTCTTTCCTCAAGACGTAGCGGATGCCCCCGTGTTCCAGTCGCAGGCCTAGGTGTAAATAGATCTTTGGAAAGGTCTCTGTACTGTCCCCTCATATATTTATACATTGTGATTAGATCTCCCCTAAGCCTTCGTTTTTCCAGACTAAATAACCCCAAGTTTAATAACCTGTCTTCGTATTGCAGCCCCCCCATTCCTCTAATAATCTTGGTCGCTCTTCTTTGCACCCTCTCCAGTTCAGCTATGTCCTTCTTATATATCGGTGACCAGAATTGTACACAGTATTCTAAGTGCGGTTGCACTAGTGACTTGTACAGAGGTAGAACTATATTTTTTTCATGAACACTTATACCTCTTTTAATACATCCCATTATTTTATTAGCCCTGGCAGCAGCTGCCTGACACTGTCCACTAAAGTGAAGTTTACCATCCACCCATACACCCAAGTCTTTTTCTGTGTCTGTTTTACCCAGTGTTCTACAATTAAGTACATAATCATAAATGTTATTTCCTCTACCTAAGTGCATGACCTTACATTTATCTACATTAAACTTCAATTGCCACTTCTCAGCCCAATCCTCCAATTTACATAAATCTCCCTGTAATATAAAATTATCCTCCTCTGTATTGATTACCCTGCAGAGTTTAGTATCATCTGCAAATATTGAAATTCTACTCCGCATGCCCCCAACAAGGTCATTTATAAATATGTTGAAAAGAAGCGGGCCCAATACTGACCCCTGTGGTACCCCACTATGAACTGAGACCCAGTCCGAGTACGTACCATTAATAACCACCCTTTGTTTCCTATCACTGAGCCAGTTTTTAACCCAGTTACATATATTTTCCCCTATCCCCATTATTCTCATTTTATGTACCAACCTTTTGTGTGGCACCGTATCAAAAGCTTTTGAAAAGTCCATATACACAACATCCACTGCATTTCCCTGGTCCAGGCTTGAACTTACCTCTGTAGGCTGTTTGTTGAGTTATTTAGAGGGTACATCAAATGTAGACTGTTATACAATCTGTACACTGACTACTTTACATTGTATCAAAGTGTCATATCTTCAGTCTCGTCTCATAAAGATATAATAAAATATTTACAAAAATGTGAGGGGTGTACTCCTTTTTGTGATATACTATAACTACAAATGTTAAAGACAACCTCTGCTCAAAATTAGAAATTACTATAGACTGTATCAAAGTTGTTTTCTGACTTGGGATATTTACCACTTATTCATGAAATAGATGACAAATGTCTTATTGATGGGGAACCCATCAATCACCAGAAAAGAGATCCTCCTCAGTCACGCAAAGAGAAGGAATGGAGTAGTGGTCAATTATGGGCAGTGCTGTTTTATTTAATTTTTTTGGAACTGATGAGGACAACTGAGGTTAGCACTTCCAACTCATCTGACGACAGCGCCTAAGAAAAATTGTACATTCCTGTCCTTCAAACAGAGCTGGAAAAAGTCCATTTTGTATAAACGGTAAAGTTAATTTATTAAAATCACGTTTACGGGTGGTCTTTCTACAGGGTTGTGGATGGAAAAGAAGGCACATCCGGTTTAGTCCAACAGAAGTTCACGTTTTCAAACTGCAGTAGCCTTCAAGACACTTCAGGTAAGAGATAGAGGTATATAGAAGAGCCTGTGTTATCTGTGGGATGAGCAACTTTACCTGCAATGTCTCTGGTGCTCTGAAGGGATAATTAAGTTTTGGGAAGATTGATACTATTTCAATAGAGATGTTCATGGGCTCCCACCTGATTTTTCTCTATGTCAACAGTAGAACTATTTAAACTCCATAACATTTAAATTATAAATACAAGGAAAAATTCTAGAATTAAGAAAATCACAGGATTGACAGATGTTTCTAATATGCAAATGATGAAAAAAATAGATGTAACATTTTTAAACATCTTGATTTATTCAGTATCAAGTATGAGTGCCATCTGCAGAACCCTCTTACTCACCTTGGTATCAATGAGATTCTTAATGGTTGTTTTAGCAATGTTCTGCCATTCTGAATGCACTAAGGCACTAGTGTTGAGTGAGTAGTTAACTATTCGTACTCACTATGCTGTTAGTGAGTACTGCCCGCTACTTGCATATTTGTTATGAGTAGCGAGCGTAATGTAAGTCAATGGGAAATACTTGCTAAACAGCGAGTAACCCGAAAGCCGTACTATTTGCTACTCACACGAAAAGTACGGCTTTCGGGTTACTCGCTACTTAGCAAGTATTTCCCATTGACTTACATTGTGCCCGCTACATGTAACGAATATGCGAGTAGCAGACAGTACTCGCTACCAGCATAGCGAGTATGAATAGTTAACTACTCGCTCAACACTATTAAGCACCCAAATTATCAAGCGCCTCTGCTGGCGGCTGACTTTGCAATTTCTGACCAATGATGTCCCAGATGTGCCAAGTACCAAACGTACCCAAGCACCCAGAAGCTTGATCGAGTATTAAGCAGTGGTGCGCACACTCACACATGATTAATAACTACGCAGCATTCTTCTAGTCTGATGATCCATCCTGCTGAGGTCCGTCTCTCTGCACCTCTTGCTGTCATTGTAGTTTGTTGCATTTATTGGAACCATTGGGACACACAACGCTGAACAGTGCTGACATTCCACGATTTGTGCACAGCGATCTGCCGTAGTGATAGACTAAATGATATCTTAGTAATAACGGTCACGTTGATGAACAGAAGCATCACACAATCATCCCACAAGACTTCAGCTGACTTTTGAGGTGTCATGTGCCTAAAAACTTTTTTGCTTTCAAACTGTTTTTTACACCACTTCCACAGTTTGGAGCAAAGTGCTTAAAAGTTTGATTATTTGCAAATCTTAGCACCACCTGCCATTTCCTCACTTTACATAACCTTATGGCTTGTCCTTCTTAGTATTGCAATTTTAGTGTTGAAGATTGTGTGTTGATAACAGATGAGGGGTTTTATGATAGTTTTGATGACAGCAAAGCAAACTACAATACAAAACTGGCTTACGCCAAGATGCCCTATGGATCAGGAGTTATTACATCATATCAGATATCTTGCGCTGCTAGAATTAAGAACAGGTGACACACACTGTGAGAGGAGAGTAAGGAAAGCAGGCGAATGGAAAGAACACCTTGGTTCTCACAAACCCGGAATCAAATGTCTTCTTGAAAAGGTCATATATAAATGCAATCTATGAACAAGCATGCACTAGGTATACAATAAATCAGGATAATCTTTGACTTAAGAGGCAGGCAAATTGTCGAGGAGGGTGATGGGGAGAGAAATGGGAATGGGTACAGTTATGGCCAAATGTGTTGGCACCCTTGAAATGGTTTCAGAAAATGAAGTGTTTCTCCCAGAAAATTATATTGCAATTACATGTTGTGTTATATATGTTTATTTCCTTTGTGTGTATTGGAACAACACAAAACAACAAAGAAAGAAGAGGCAAACATAATTTCACACAAAACCCAAAAAATGGGCTGGACAAAATTGTTGGGCCGCCCCAACTTTATATTTGGTTGCACAGTCTTTGGAATAAATAACTGCAATCCTATAACCATCAACAAGCTTCTTACACCTCTCAACTGGAATTTTGGGCCACTCTTCTTTTGCAAACTGCTACGGGTCTCTCATAGTTGTAAGAACCTTCTCTAAACAGCAATTTTTAGAAATCTCCACAGGTGTTCAATGGGATTTAGATCCAGTCTCTCATTGCCGGCCACTTCAGAACTCTCCAGTGCTTTGTTTCCTTCCATTTCTAGGTTCTTCTTGAAGTATGTTTGGGGTCATTATCCTGCTAGAAGACCCATCACCTAGGATGCAAAGCCAGCTTTCTGACACTGGGCACTACATTGCGACCCAAAATCCTCTGGTAATCTTCAGATTTTTTTTGCACACATTCAAGGCACCACCCAATGCCAAAGGCAGCAAAACAAGCCCAAAACATCTTTTAACCTTCAACATATTTGACTGTAGGCACGGTGTTCTTTTTTTTGTAGGCCTCATTCCATTTTCGGTAAACAGTATAATGATGTACTTTACTAAAATGCTCTTAATCTCATCTGTCCACAAGAAACTTTCCCAGAAGGATTTTGGCTTAGGTACATTTTGACAAACTGCAGTCTAGCTTTTTCTATGTCAGCAGTGGAGTCCTTCTGGGTCTCCTGCCATAGCATTTAATTTAATTCAAATGTGGATGAATAGATTGCACTGACACTGAAGCACCCTGATCCTACAGGACAGCTTGAATTTCTTTGCAACTTGATTGGGGCTGCTTATCCACCATCTGGACTATTCTGCATTGCAACTTTTCATCAATTTTTCTCTGCTGTCCTCGTACAAGGAGATACGCTACAATGTCATGGGTTGTAAACTTCTTGATTATGTTGTGCACCATGGACAAAGGAACATAACAACTTTTAGAGATGGACTTTTAACATTGAGATGGTATTTTTAAACAATTTTGGTTCTCAAGTCCTCAGACAGTTCTCTTCTCCTCTTTCTGTTCTCCATGCTTATTAGTGTGGCACACACAGACAATGTAAAGACTGAGTCAACTTCTCCTTTTTATCTGGTTTCAGCTGTGATTTTCATATTGCCCACACCTGTTACTTGCCACAGGGGAGTTTGAATGAACATCACATGCTTGACACAAAGTTATTTATCCACAATTTTGGAAAGGTGCCAACAATTTTGTTCAGTCGTTGTTTACGGTTTGTGTTAGATTATGTCCCATATGCTTATTTTCGGGTGGGATTGTGTTGTTTCAATACACACAAAGGAAATAAACGTGTAGAACAAAACGTGTCATTGCAATCATTTTCTGGGAGAAATATTTCATTTTCTGGAACAATTTCAAGAGTGCAAACATCAGCCATGACTGTATATAAAAATGTATGCATGTATATTGATGGAACACGCTTTGTTTGTGGTATGATTTGAAAAAGCCATTATGGAGCTAAAAAAGTCGATACTAAGGAAATATTTATTAAGGAAACAAAAAAAACCCATGATCGTACTGAGAATGATAAATCTAAAATTACCAAGAAGGGAAGGTAACCATAATGAATAGGATGTGGCCTTCTTTTTTGCCAACATAATTTGGTAAAGAAGACCCAGTGTCTCAAAAATGTTCTGCTTAACCTCTTAACGACCGCGGGCCGTAAAATTACGTCCTAGCGGTCATAACGTTACTGCCCGCGGTCTGCCGGCAGCATCATGCTGCGATCGGCACACATCTCAGCTGATTTTCACAGCTGAGATGTGTGCCTGCTAGGCACGAGCAGAATCGTTATCTGCTCGTGCCGTTTAACCCCTTATATGGCACTGTGAATATGTGACAGCGCCATTATAAGCGCGATCGCGGTAAACTTTTACTTACCGCCCGATACCGGAAGTCACGTGACGCGATCACGTGACTTCCGATAGTTGTCATGGTAGCACAGGGTCATATGATGACTCCTGTACTACACCTGACTTGCTTTCACTTTCGCTGTGCCAGCGGCACAGCAAAAGAGAAAGAGAGCGTATCTGCTGTTTACAGCCTTGTAGCTGTGATCAGCAGATACTGCAGAGCGATCGGATTGCTGATCGCAATAGCCCCCTAGGGGGGACTAGTAAAATAAATAAAAAAAAGTTTTAAAAAATAGTTTTAAAAAATTAAAAAAAAAAACAAAAAAACCTAAAAGTTCAAATCACCACCCATTCGCCCCATTGAAAATTAAAGGGTTAAAAAAAAAATAAAAATATACACACATTTGGTATCGCTGCATTCAGAAACGCCCAATCTATCAAAATATAAAATTAATTAATCTGATTAGTATACGGCGTAGCGGCAAAAAAACTCCAAACACCAAAACGACGTTTTTTTGTCACCACAACTTTTGCGCAAAATGCAATAAGAGGCGATCAAAACGTAGCATCTGCGCAAAAATGGTACCGTTAAAAAGTCAGCTTGAGATGCAAAAAATAAGCCATCACTGAGCCATAGATCCCGAAAAATGAGAACGCTACGGGTCACGGCATATGGCGTAAAACGTGTGTCACTTTTCCGATTTTTTTTAACCTTTTATATAAAAGTAAACCTATACATGTTTGGTGTCTACGAACTCGCACTGACCTGAGGCATCAAACCTACACATCAGTTTTACCATATAGTGAACACAGTGAATAAAATATCTCAAAAACCATAGTGCTATCGCACTTTTTTTGCAATTTTTCTGCATTTTGAATTTTTTTGCCTTTCCAGTACGCTATATGGTAAAACTGATGGTTTCATTTAAAAGTACAGCTCGTTCCGCAAAAAATGAGCCCTCACATGACCATATTGACTGAAAAATAAAAAAGTTACGTCTCTCAGAAAAAGAATGGCGAAAAAAAAACGGAAAGCGAAAAATCGGCCGGTCGTGAAGGGGTTAATGGGAATCAATCATCAGAATTTTCGTATATAAGGTAAAGCTAGTGCTATACTGGCACTATCAGGCTGATTCTATACATACCTGCAACGGTCAGCTCAGATGTTTAGGCTTTCAAATCCAAGAAAGTAAAGTTTATAAATTCAGCAGCTTCTTGAGTGACAGTTGCATCTGAGCAGATAATTTCTGGGTGGGTATTTATATCGATTCCCACCCCCCTGCCTGTTGTTCCTCTATCTGTTCTCTATGGTAAGTAGTATACAAACGATTCACTTTTTTCGCCCCTTCTGGTCACATGGGTATGACCTCACCACAGGTCTTTCAAAAAAAGTGAATCGTTTGTATAATACTTACCATAGAGGGAGGAACAGGCAGCAGAGGGGCGGGAATCGATATGAATACCCACCCAGAGATTATCTGCTCAGATGCAACTGTCACTCAAGAAGCTGCCGAATTTATAAACTTCACTTTCTTGGATTTGAAAGCCTAAACATCTGAGCTGACCACTAATGGTATATATAGAATCAGCCTGATAGTGCTGGTGTAGCACTGGCTTTAGCTTATATATGAAAATCCTGATGATCGGTTCCCTTTAATTCTGTAATCCAGAACCAGTCCTGTGCTAGGAAAATAAAATATGAAGCTCAAAGATGCTTGGAGGGAAACAAATATGCCCATAAAAATGAAACAATGAAACCCATTCTAAGTCCATAGTAGTTTTTCAGATACCCTCAGGAAATGAAGTCTGCAGTATGGGAGAACTACTGGGAGTTGTAGTGTCACAATACCTAGAGAGACAGAAGCTTAAAATCACTATATTAGAGTGTCTAGAGCATCTAAATAAAGCCAAACCCATTAGAATGATTTTCTTCATTCCTCCTGGAAATGTAACAAGGCAATTTCTCATCTTCATTCTATTAACAGATCATTTATTGTTGACATCGGAACCAAGAGCCTCTGAAAGTATGGATCGTCTCAGTCAGGCGGTAAGTGACTAGTGCTCTGGCTACAATTGTATTAGTCAAGTACTGTATATCAATGGCAATGAAGGTTGCCAGTAATCCAAGTTCTAAATTTAATTTTACAGAAAAAAGGGCACGATAATAACAGCATCATATATTGCTCTTTTCTTCCAGGTATCTGATCTTTCGTGCCAAGTGCAGGAGCTGAGACAAGGCCTCCAGTCCCTCCGTCATGCAGTTCATGTTTCCTTAATGCCATGCAGTCCATCATCCTGCCACCTTGGAGGAGACTTCCATACACACTGTGGGGGAGGGGTACATTCACCAGTAGATGCAACAAGTACATGTCCTTCACTTTATCATCCTGCTCGAGTAGACAAACCATCTCAGGTCTGTTACATACACAGTGCTTCCCCATCTTGCTCAGAAGGACATTTATCTTGGCTTTGGGCTCCCCCTACCCCTATGTGGTTGCATTGCACAGGATTTGAACAAAGAGACCATATCCAGCCAGGTGTAATGGGGGAGTCGTACCCTGCTACTGACACGAACTCTGTAGAAATGCACTTTATCCGTCCACAAAGAGGAAGCAACACAGATCCGGAAAGCTGGTCTAGGGAGGAAGGAACAGGAGCGCGAGGATGAGGTGGAACAGTATTTGGAACGTAGGAAACACGGTTCTGGAGTACATCACGATTGGAAAGAGAAGACTGTATGTAAGACCGTTCAATGTTCTGCTTGACAAGACGTGAAGAATGAAGAATTGGCTGTACTTGGAGTAACGGGGCAGCTCAGGCATAATCCAGTTATTTATACTTGAGCCAAAACTTGAACAAAAGTTTACCCATCTTAAACCCCCCCCAAGCATAACTTTGTAGAAAACCAAAAAAGCTTTATCAACCTTTCCAAATGGATTTTTTTTTATTTAAAGGTTTTCAATATCTTCTATTTGAGTGTCATATAAAATTAAAATGATTGTAGTCCTCTTCATCAATGGTGTCACTATTGTTCCTAGACGGGGTCTGGTATTATAGCTCTACCCCATTCATGTAAATTCAATGCTACACTATATGAGATATCCTTCCAGAGCTGTCACACTATATATCTACATATATAAGAAGAATGTGCAAGCGCCAACCTCTAAAGAAGCAACATAGAAGGTATTATTGTAAGCCTAACCCAATCACATACACCATCTAGTAACACATATGGGGGATTCAGACTCATAGTAAACTGAATACACTGCATTTTGCAGGAGCTCACATGTAATGCACTGTTTCCGTATAAAAAAAATTAAGTCTCTAAATCAATGAAGCTTTCAAAATTTCCTACCCCCCAACACATAGGATGATGCCAAAATTAAAGGCATTTTCTGCCAACTAGAGGAGATGGGACAATTGGATATGTGGACGCAAATCCATTTTATTTCTAGCGTAACTTCAGGGAGTTACACCCTAAAACACAGTTATGGGGTATCATCACAAAATTGTGTGTGCTGCACATGGCATGAGCACTGACAGGTTGACCCCCTCCCCCACCCATTTAACCACTACAGGAATGCTGGTAGCATGCACACGGCTATTTTGACCAGACAACCTCTGAATATGATGCTGACCACGTGCACTCAACTTTGGACCACCATGGCAAGGCCTGTTTTGAGTGGAACATGTCTTGTTAAACTGCTAGATGGTCTTGATCACCGTGCTGTTCAGTTTCAGGGTGTTGGCAATCTTCTTATAGCCTAGGCCAGTGTTTCCCAACTCCAGTCCTCAAGGCCCACCAACAGGGCAGGTTGTTGGGATTTCCTTACTATTGCACAGGTGTTAATGTAATTACATGCCCAGGTGCTGGTTCCAACAGCAGTGCAATGCTAAGGAAATCCTGAAAACATGCACTGTTGGTGTGCCTTGAGGACTGGAGTTGGGAAACCCTGGCCTAGGCCATCTTTATGTAAAGCAACATTTTTTTTTTTCAGAGCGTTAGAGAATTATCTGCCATGAGGTGCCATGCTGAACTTCTAATGACCAGTATGAGAGTGTGTGTGAACGATAACACCAAATTTAACCACCCTAAAACACAGTTATGGGGGTTCTTCACTTACAGAAAAGCTCATTGATCCTACAATAAAACACAAATATATATATATAGCATACTTACTAATATATAGATGCAGACAAAATTGTTGGTACCCTTTGTCTATGTAAGAAAAACCCACAATGGCCAGTGAAAAGTAGGATTTTTGTGTACTCACCGTAAAATCTCTTTCTCTGAGTCTTCATTGGGGGACACAGGACCATGGGTCATGCTGCTGTCACTAGGAGGCTGACACTAAGTAAACATAAAAAGTTAGCTCCTCCCTAGCAGTATACACCCCGAGCCGGAGGCGGGCTCAGATCAGTTTGGTGCACAAGCAGTAGGAGGAGTACCAGAATCACCATACATAAAAACAAGTTGTAACTAAAACAATGCAGCCGTGCGAACAAGAGGTCTATGAACATAAGACCGCTGAAAATAGCAGGCAAATGCAATTAAACAACCAAAAAACCAAGCAGGGTGGGTGCTGTATCCCCCAATGAAGACTCAGAGAAAGAGATTTTACGGTGAGTACACAAAAATCCTACTTTCTCTATCGTTTCATTGGGGGACACAGGACCATGGGACGTCCAAAAGCAGTCCCTGGGTGGGAATACCGAAGCCCGCAGATAGGAAGAAACAACAACCTCCCTCGGCAGGCTTGCACTATAATTGAATGCTGTCACCCTATTACAGGTGTGCAACTGCTGCCTGCAAGACCTTTCTCCCGAAACTAGCATCTGCCGATGCTTGGGTGTGAACCTGGTAGAACCTAGTAAAGGTGTGCAGGCTAGACCAGGTGGCGGCCTTGCAGACCTGGTCGGCCGACGCCTGATGCCTAATCGCCCAAGAGGCTCCCACTGCATGGGTAGAGTGCGCCCTTACCCCCCGCGGCGGAGACTTGTCCCGAACCCGATAGGCCTCTGATATGGCGGAACGGATCCATCTGGCAATTGTGGCTTTGGATGCCGATTCACCCCTCTTGGGACCAGAAGGGAGGACAAACAGACCATCTGACTTACGGAACGGCGCGGTTCTGGAGACGTAAATTCTAAGTGCGCGCACTAGGTCCAGGGTGTGCAAGGACCTCTCTAAGCTGTGAGAGGGGCAAGGACAGAAGGATGGAAGAACGATTTCTTCGTTAAGATGGAACGGGGAGACCACCTTTGGGAGAAAGGCGGGATCTGGCCGGAGAACCGCTTTGTCCTGGTGAAAAATCAAAAAGGGGGCACGACAAGAGAGCTGCCAGCTCTGACGTCCTGCGAATAGAAGTGATGGCAACGAGGAACACCACCTTCCAAGACAGGTGAGAAAGGGAAGAATCTCGCAACGGCTCGAATGGGGGGCCCTGAAGCGACCCTAGGACTAGATTAAGGTCCCACGGCTCTAGAGGCCGATGGTACGGCGGGGCCAGGTGGGCCACTCCCTGGATGAAGGTCTTAACCTGTGAACGAGCGGCCAGTGGCTTCTGAAACAGGATTGATAACGCCGATACCTGGCCCTTTAGTGTTGCGAGCGAGAGACCCGCATCTAGGCCTGACTGCAAGAATGCCAATAGGGAAGGAAGGGAGAAGGCGAGAGGAGAAGAAATATTATGCTCTTCACACCACCTGAAGAAAACCTTCCACGTGCGGTAGTATATTCTTGATGAAGATGGCTTCCTGGCCCTAATCATTGTCTGAATCACTCTTGAAGAAAAACCAGCCTTAGCTAGAACCCAGGATTCAATGGCCAGGCCATCAAATTTAGGACCTGTGAGTTCTGATGGAAAAGAGGTCCCTGCTGCAGGAGATCTGGACGGTCTGGAAGGCGCCACGGAGCGTCTGCGAGGAGCTGAGTGAGTTCCGCGAACCATGCTCGCCTAGGCCAGTCCGGAGCCACTAGGATGACCGGTATTCCTTCCACCTTGATCTTCTTGAGGACCCTCGGGATCAGAGGGAGCGGAGGGAAGATGTACGGGAGACTGAACTGGCTCCATGACAGGGTGAGGGCGTCGACTCCTAAAGCCAAGCGGTCGCGGCACCGCGCTACAAATTGCGGAACCTGACGGTTGAACCGGGAGGCCATTAAGTCCACATCCGGAACTCCCCATCTGTCGCAGATCTGGTTGAAGACTTCCCGGTTGAGGGACCATTCTCCGGAGGCGAGGCCTTCCCTACTGAGGAAGTCCGCCGCCCAATTGTCCACGCCTGGGATGTGTACCGCTGAGATCAGGGAGTGATGACACTCGGCCCAGTGCAAAATCTTCTTGACTTCTCGCATCGCCCCGACACTTCTTGTGCCGCCTTGGTGGTTGATGTACGCCACCGCCGTCGCATTGTCCGACTGGATCCTGACCGGGCAACCCTGTACTAGGTGCCGAAACTGCTGCAAGGCTAGTCGGATGGCTCTTATCTCCAAAATGTTGATCTGGAGACAACTCTCCCGCGGTGACCATCGGCCCATGCGCTGTGTGATGCCGAAACACAGCTCCCCAGCCCTGGAGACTGGCGTCGGTGGTCACTATCTTCCAATGGAGCGGGAGGAAAGACCTTCCTGATACGAGGTTGCGTTGATTGAGCCACCAACGGAGGGAGTGGCGGGTCTCCGGCGAAAGATGAAACCTGCGGTCCAGAGAAAAGGGAGATCTGTCCCACTTCTTCAGCAAGGCCAGCTGGAGGGGCCGGAGGTGGAACTGTGCAAAGGGTACCGCTTCCATCGCCGCCACCATACGACCGAGGACTCGCATGCCGAACCTGATGGAAACTTGGCGCTGACGCCGGAGAGCGCGGAGGCCTCGTTGCAGGGAGGACATCTTCTCCTGTGTGAGGAAAACTCGCCCTTGGATGGTATCGAATACCATGCCTAAGAAGGTGATCCGACGGGCCGGGGTCAGAGAGGACTTCTTCCGATTTATCAGCCACCCTAACCGTGAAAGGGTGTCGATCGTGACCTGAACCCCAAGACGACAGTCCTCGAAAGAAGAACCCTTTATCAACATATCGTCCAAGTACGGGATGACCATAACACCCCTGCAATGTAGGACGGACATGGCAGCAGCCCTGATCTTCGTAAAGACCCTGAGTGCGGATGCGAGGCCGAAGGGAAGAGCCGTGAACTGGAAGTGATCTTCCGCTATCGCAAAGCGGAGGAACTGTTGGTGAGAGGTGGCTATCGGGACGTGAAGATAGGCGTCTTGAATATCCAGCGATGCCAGGAATTCGCCTACCTCCATGGACGCGATGACGGACCGGAGGGACTCCATTTGAAACGGCCGAGGCCTCACCGACCTGTTTAGAAGCTTTAGGTCGAGGACGGGACGGACAGAGCCGTCCTTTTTGGGGACCACGAAAAGGTTGGAATAGAACCCCTTGAAACGCTCTGCGGGAGGGACTGGTACCACGACTCCGGCTCGGAGGAGGGAGTCTATGGAGTGAAAGAACGCGCGAGCCCGCGCGGGAGACTCGGGAGGGCGAGATAGGAAAAAACGTCTCGGAGGCTTTGCTTCGAATTCTATTTTGTAGCCTGATGTGATGATCTCTCTGACCCAGGCATCGGCGGTCAGGGGGATCCACACATGCTGGAAACGAGACAGACGCCCTCCCACAAGTCTGGCGCTGTTGCGCGCCGACCGCGAGTCACTTGGAGGAACATCGGCGGTAACCGGAAGAGGATCTCGTGGACTAGCGGGGACGTGAACGCCAGGCGGGATTGGTCTTGAATGACGGGGTCTTCCTGTCTCTCGGAGGAGAGCGGCTTTTTCGCGGCTGGGGAGTGGAGTTGAAGCTGCGATGGGGCGCCAATTCTGGAAGCGCTTGGGGCGCAATTGGGGGAGAGATGTACTCTTTCCTCCCGTTGCATCGGAGATCAACTGGTCCAGCTCATCTCCGAAGAGACGTTCCCCTAGGAAGGGCAGGGAAGTTAGTGACTTCTTAGAGGCCGCATCCGCATTCCAGGACCGGAGCCAGAGGGCTCGACGGATGGCCACATTGTTGCTGGCGGCCTGGGCCGTGCAACTTGCAGACGCCAGGGCTGCATTGAGCAGGTACTCACCCGCGAGGGAAATCTGCGAGGCGATGGGAACCAGGTCCGGATTGACAGGAATGGCGCGGAGACCGCAGCGTAGCGTGTCCGCCCAGGACATCAGGGCCTTCGCAACCCAAACCGCGGCAAAGGCCAGAGAGAGGGATGTGCCCGCTGCCTCGAAGGCGGAACGGGCCAACCTGTCAATAGTACGGTCCATAGGGTCCTTGAGAGACGTACAGTTAGTGAGTGGAAGGACTGTGTGAGAAGACAGGCGGGAGATTGGGGGGTCGACCACAGGGGAGCCTGCCCAATCCTTTCGAAGACCCTCAGGAAAGGGATAATGCAAATCGATGGACTTACCGCTGGTAAATACCCTGTCCGGCTGTTGCCTGTGGCTGCGCAGTAACTCAGCGAATTCTGGATGTCCGCTGAATGCGCTCTGGGCCCGCTTCACCCGCTTAAACGAGACCTGGGTGCTCTGGGAGGAGACGGGGTCCACCTGTACCTTCAAGGTCTGGTTTACTGCTTCTATCAGGCTATTCACCATGCGCCAAATATCAGCCGCCTGCTCTGAGTCCTGCAGGGGTGCCGCATCGGAATCATCATCGGAGCAGTCAGAAGCCTCCCTGGAGGACTGACGGTCTGGACCTGGGGATGAAGGTGAAACCTGGGAAGAGGCTGAGGACGAGACCTGGCGGGTCCGTTTCTGAGCAGCAGAGGAGGTCCCTGCAACGGGGCTCACCTGCTCCGGAGGCGATTGCGTCGGGTCTGCGGGAATCTGGGCGAGCGACGGCAGCAGGCGCAGTGCTTGCGCGATGGTCCGAGAAGCCTCAGAGAGGGAATCTACGGACTGGGACAGGGACGCTAGCCAGTCGGGGGGCGCGGGACGCAGGGTCCTGCAGCATATGGCGCTGTGGCGTCTGCGGTATCAGAAGCGTCGGCCGCGGAGTCCTGCGGAGGCTGCGCATCTGTAGAACAGACGGAGCATAGTGGGGCGTCCTGACCCTGGGAAAATTTGGACTTGCAGGAGGAGCATGCAAAAAATAGTGCAAAGGGGGCCTGCTTGGGTTGGGTGGGCTTAGCCTTAGGCATGGTGAAAACAAGTACTCTCCCTGGTGGCTGCTAGGAAGGAGACAGGAGAGGGTTAACTCGTCCCTAAACTCAGAGAACGGTACCTAGTGAGGGCTACTCCTTAGGAGCAGAGCTTACCCAGGTCCTGCGTGCTGCCCACCAGTCCAGAGGGGGAGTCCAGGAGTGAGCTGGCCAGAAGAGTCAGAACGCCGGCGCGCTGCAGCCTCAGGGGACCAGAGCCAGGCTAAAATGGCGAGAGGAGGCTGGGGGAGGAGCGGCATTCCGGCGCGAAAAACCGGAGGATCCACAGCCCCCACCATCAGCCAGGAGGCAGAGCAGTGGGAGGATACAGAGGGAGACGACCGGCGGCCAATAGTGCTGCAGCGGGGGCGTGGCTAGGACGCAGGAGCGACTAGGCCGAGACCGGGGGCTAAATTTATGGAGAGGGCCGGGGGAAAGTGCAGGAGAGGTCGGTCCTACCTGTAATAGGCGGCGCCGGCCCAGCTACGGATGCGGTGCAGGCAGGGCGCCCTGCCCCTGCCTGTGTACAGTGCTACTCGTCCAGGAAGACTCCGGGGGAGAGCGTGCTGAGGCAGGGTAGTGGACATCATGATGGGGGTAGCAGCCCCCTTGCAGGAGAAGGCAGCGTGACAGGGCCTCACCGATTACACACGCTGCGGAGGATCCATCCCTGCTGTACTCCCCTGTACGCCCTTTGGGGTGATACCGCAGGGCGAATCAGGGGTGCCCACAAAACAACCTGCCCACACGCGCACCCCCGGGAGTGGTACCACGGGGATGGACGGGGGAGAGGGCCCGAAATCTCAAGCCCCTGCGACCCTGGGGAGTGGTACCCACAGGGCTGCGGAGGATGAGTGAAGCGAATACCTGCAGAGAAAAAGACGACAGGTATGAGAGTGATGAGCGGCGCCGAAATAAAAGAAAAAAGCGCAAAAACATACATGGCTGAGGGGGGCCGAGACGGCCCACATCAGCCTCCTACGACACTAAGCTAAAACTGATCTGAGCCCGCCTCCGGCTCGGGGTGTATACTGCTATGGAGGAGCTAACTTTTTATGTTTACTTAGTGTCAGCCTCCTAGTGACAGCAGCATAACCCATGGTCCTGTGTCCCCCAATGAAACGATAGAGAAATCAGATATTGGTTTTGGATTGTGAGTCAGATTTTTTTTTTCTATTCTTAAAAACAAATGAAAATGGCCTGTACAAAAAAGATGGTACCCCTAGAAAAGATTGAAAATAATTATAGCAAAGGTTAATCCTGTAATTAATATCAAAAGTGTCTACAAACTTGTAATTAGTCGGTCTGCCTAGGTAGAGGGTACTAAGTAGTCATTATGTGGTTTGGTACTATGGTGTGCACTACACTGAACATAGACCAAAGATAGCTAAAAAGAGAGTGGTCTCAGGAAATTAGAAAGAAAATGATAGAGAAAAAATCCGGCACTCACAATAGATTGCGTGAAAAAATATACTTTTTTTATTGGCTCATTTGTGTGAACAAAAAGAAAAAATCTTTTTTACAATTTTTTCAATTAATTGATGTTTCGGTCATCTGAGACCTTCATCAGAGTCACACTGCACATGAAAGAAAGGGAAAAAAAAGGAAAACATACTATATTATATATAATAAGTATCAATACTGTCCAAATTCTGAAATTAAATTACATTATATTAAACATAATGGATAGATCAACATACATGGGGAAAACTACCTATTAAAGCCCATAGGATTCTATATATATGCATATTTCTATGAAACATGATGATATTACATATTTTATTCAAGAGAACAAGAAACGGTAAAGATAATATCTTATAATGTAAACAATGATTAATAGGGTGATTCCAGCTCCAGCATATAAGTCTGGAAGAGAGAATAGAACATATATAAATGCATAGAAAAAAAAATTACATCTTGCCAGCAAATAGACACACAGGAGACATAAAACGCAATTGGCGCTAGTAGGAAATGTGAGGACGTCGCCAGGGTAAAGCGCTAGTATATGTGCTGAAAAATTGAGTTTTTAAATGTCTCGGCGTCTGACATCATATCTGGAATTGGCAACTGGATAGGACTTCATTGGTTGGCAATGAATGGCATTATTGCAGCACATTCAAAGAGGCCGTCATCTAGCCGATCACGTGTTTCGCTCAGGTGGCCGGTAGTATCATCTGCTGGTAAAGGATGACTAATAATTCTGTTCGCGTCACTGACGATCATGTGACCGGAAGTGACGCAAGCATTTTTTTCTATGCATTTATAAATGTTCTATTCTCTCTTCCACACTTATATGCTGGAGCTGGAATCGCCCTATCAATCATTGTTTACATAAGATATTATCTTTACTGTTTCTTGTTCTCTTGAATAAAATATGTAATATGTTTCATAGAAATATGATATAGAATCCTATTGGCTTTAATAGGTAGTTTTTCTCCATGTATGTTGATCTATCCATTATAATTATAATATATGATTTAATTTCATAATTTGGACAGTATTAATACTAGTTATATATATTATAGTATGTTTTCCTTTTTTTTTTTCCTTTCTTTCATGTGTAGTGCGACTGATAAAGGTCTCAGATTACCGAAACGTCAATTAATTGAAAAAAATTGTAAAAAAGATTTTTTTTTGTTCACACAAATGAGCCAATAAAAAAAAAGTCTATTTTTTCCACGCAATCTATTGTGAATGCCGGATTTTTTCTCTCTATTGTATAAGGGTTTGGACCAGATCCAGGCACCACCACTTTTAACAGAGTGCCTTACTTTTTTGCTGTACTACAAAGAAAATGATACACAGCCATGATAAAAGGTTAACAGCTAATAGACCATCTCCAAACAGCTTGATGTTCCTAATACTACAGTTGCATTATTATTGATAAATTTAATATCTATGGGAGTGTAGTCAACTACCATGGATGTGGCCGCAAGAGGAAAATTGATGACTAAATGAAGAGACAGTACGAAAGGTAACCAAGAAGCCGAGAACTTCCAAAGAGATTAGACGTAAATTACAAGGTCAGATTGCGCCATCCATTCCTGTGTTGGCCAAAGTAAACTTCATGAGAAGACTACTGAGACACCACTGTGGAAAGCAAGTCATAAAAAAAATCAGACTGCAATTCGCTAAAATTCATATTGACAAGCCATAAAGCTTCTGGGAGAATTTCTAGACAGACGAGACAAATCTAGAGGTTTTTGGCAAGTCACATCAGCTTCATGTTCACAGACACAAAGTTTGGTAATCTGCTGTACTCAGTACATCAATGAACTTACCCAGCCTGTGATTGTGCATGTGATTCTGTATTTCAGTAAGCGTCCTGATTTTATCATCAGGGAGCACGTTCTACAGCAACCATAGTCATAACGTGTGTAATTAAAATTGTTCACTAGGTCCCTTTACCTGCACCTATATGATAAGCAGCACAACCTATTTATACACAGTGCCCATTAAAGAGTACCTGCTCCTCTAAAGAGCACATTAAAAAGTATGTGACCATGATCAGGAAGCCTAAGTCCTGGACACGACGGGTCCTGACCTGCGGAGCTGCGAGTCTCCTTTGCAGGAGAACGCAGGTGACTGCAGCTGCCAGTGCCCATGATCAGGGATAAGAGCGCTGCGGTCTCTCACTTTCGACTCCACAGCAAAGAACTGACATGCTTGCAGGTCGGAAAGTCGCACCGCAGGTCAGTTTTCGCTGCGGGCCATACATGCACAGTGGGCAGGAGATTTCTATAAATCCTATCCACTGTGCTTGTACTGTGCAACGCAGCGTTTTGGACGCGGGGAAAACACTCAGTCCAAAACACTGCAAACACTGCTCGTGGGCACGCACTTTGATTCTACATATGTTTTGCAGATCGATGGGGGCAGGGGGTCTGATTCTTGAGATCTCATTGTGCAGTAAACTGCTCTGAATCCCAGGCAAAAGATTTCTATAGGTTAATGATCCATTCTTTGACTTGGTGTGCTACAATGCTGGCCAAAAGTGTTGGCACCCCTGCAATTCTGTCAGATAATACTCAGTTTCTTCTTGAAAATGATTGCAATCACAAATTCTTTGGTATTATCTTCATTTAATTTGTCTTCAATGAAAAAAAATTACAAAACTTGTGATAAAGCCAAATTGGATATAATTCCACACCAAACATAAAAAAGGGGGTGGACAAAAGTATTGGCACTGTTTGAAAAATCGTGATGCTTCTCTAATTTGTGTAATAACAACACCTGTAACTTACCTGTGGCACCTAACAGGTGTTGGCAATAACTAAATCACACTTGCAGCCAGTTGACATGGATTAAAGTTGACTCAACCTCTGTCCTGTGTCCTTGTGTGTACCACATTGAGCATGGAGAAAAGAAAGACCAAAGAACTGTCTGAGGACTTGAGAATCCAAATTGTGAGGAAGCATGAGCAATCTCAAGGCTACAAGTCCATCTCCAAAGACCTGAAAGTTCCTGTGTCTACGGTGCGCAGTGTCATCAAGAAGTTTAAAGCCCATGGCACTGTGGCTAACCTCCCTAGATGTGGAAGGAAAGGAAAAATTGACGAAAGATTTCAAGATTGTGCGGATGGTGGATAAAGAACCTCGACTAACATTCAAACAAGTTCAAGCTGCCCTGCAGTCCGAGGGTACAACAGTGTCAACCCGTACTATCCGTCTGAATGAAAAGGGACTGTATGGTAGGATACCCAGGAAGACCCCACTTCTTACCCCGAGACATAAAAAAGCCAGGCTGGAGTTTGCCACCAAAACTTACCTGAGAAAGCCTAAAACGTTTTGGAAGAATGTTCTCTAGTCAAATGAGACAAAAGTAGAGCTTTTTGGAAAAGCCATCAACATAGAGTTTACAGGAAAAAAGAAAAAAAGAGGCATTCAAAGAAAAGAACACGGTCCCTACAGTCAAACATGGCGGAGGTTCCCTGTTTTGGGATTGCTTTGCTGCCTCTGGCACTGGACTGCTTGACCGTGTGCATGGCATTATGAAGTCTGAAGACTACCAACAAATTTTGCAGCATAATGTAGGGCCCAGTGTGAGAAAGCTGGGTCTCCCTCAGAGGTCATGGGTCTTCCAGCAGGACAATGACACAAAACACTTCAAAAAGCACTAGAAAATGGTTTGAGAGAAAGCACTGGAGACTACTAAAGTGGGCAGCAATGAGTCCAGACCTGAATCCCATAGAACACCCGTGGAAAGATCTCAAAATGGCAGTTTAGAGAAGGCACCCTTCAAATCTCAGGGACCTGGAGCAGTTTGCCAAAGAAGAATGGTCTAAAATTCCAGCAGAGCATTGAAAGAAACTCATTGATGGTTACTGGAAGTGGTTGTTCGCAGTTATTTTGGCTAAAGGTTGTGCAACCAAGTATTAGGCTAAGGGTGCCAACACCTTTGTCTGGCCCATTTTTGGAGTTTTGTGTGAAATGATCAATGATTTGATTTTTGTTTCATTCTCTTGTGTTTTTTCATTGCAAGCAAAATAAATGAAGTTAATAATACCAAAGAATTTGTGATTGCAATCATTTTCAAGAAATTGATTATCTGACAGAATTGCAGGGGTGCCAATACTTTTGTATGTGACCCACTGTATTAAAGAGAATATGGCCTATTGTTTTATTAGAAACCATGCAACTCATTAACTTTAAACAATTCAATAAGGTATGTATCAAATTGGTGTCGGTGCAGAATTACTCCCCTGTGTGACTGCACTGTAAAAAATCCTGCTACATGACATTAAAGTGAACATGGTCCCAGAACCACGAGCAGTTCTGGGTATATATTGCTAATTCCTGTCTAACTGTCCCTGTATCTTGTAGCATCGACAGTGTATTAGTAAAGATCTTTTATTGTATGCTAATGAGGCCAGGGACTAGTTGCAATGGCGTGATTTTCCTTGGCTAGTCGGCATCTTAGCATGTTAGCCCATGTGAGCACACTATGAAGTTTATGACTCCTGGCTTCAAACTCAAGTACTGTGCATGACCGAAAGTCCAGGATCATGAGCACTGAGCCAAAATCCAGGACTAGGACGTGATAGTAGCAGAGATGAGCGCGACCATCCTCTGCTGCTGCGCATTCATTAGCATTTAGCACGCCCACAGGACGGTTAGGCAGGGATTAGCATTATGCACCCAGAACTGCTCGTGGTTCTGGGTGCATATTTCACCTGACAGGTTCCCTTGAAGAGATTTTTTTTTCTATTACTGGATACGGCCAAGGAATTTTCAATGGACATATTTTACAGCAATGATTAATAAAAAAAAATACCAACAGGAAACATTTAAGGCCTGCAGTAAACACACGTTTCTTTAGAAAGGACATGTCATTTAATCGGAGTGCAACGCCATTAAGAAAAGCATATAACAAAGACATCCAAAAATATTAACAGAAAATCCATTATGCTATTTAACAATCTTCTTAAATCTGTGTGAAGAATACAGGGTCTCTCCCTGTCCTCCGTAACAGTCTCTGGTTACCCACTAGTACAGATATTAGTTAAGGGTCTACCTGAAAAGCATTTTAAAAAAGTCTTAAAGGAAATGAACACCTTCGGGGACTTTTTTTTTTTTTTTATTTAAATGCATGTATTTTGGGCTAAAAAATATTTTTATGCAATTTGGTTTCATAACAAATAGTGCAACATTTGCCTCCTATAGCCTCTGTGTTGTACGGTCTACAGAATTAGTTATCTAAAATTCCATAAGTGGGCTCATTCTGATAACAGTTTATAACTCTCACCGTCTCACTAGACGACGTACCAGCGATTCCGACCACGATATGACCTGGTCAGGATCGCTGGTGTGTCACTACATGGTCGCCGGCGAACTGTCAATCAGGCAGATCTCACCAGCGACCAGCAACTCTGCGCTTGGTAACCAGGGTAAATATCGGGTAACTAAGCAAAGCTCTTTGCTTGGTTACCCGATATTTACCCTGGTTACCAGCGTACACCGCTTAGCGCTGGCTCCCTATACCCGTAGCCAGGGTACACATCGGGTTACTAAGCAAAGCGCTTTGCTTAGTTAGCCGATATTTACTCTGGCCTACGTGTGCAGGGAGCCAGCGCTAAGCGGTGTATGCTGGTAACCATGGTAAATAGCAGGTAACCAAGCAAAGCGCTTTGCTTAGTTACCCTATATTTTACCCTGGTTACCAGCGTATGCTGCTTACACAGAGTCGGTGCTCGTTGGCCTCCCGCCGTCAAACACGCCAATGTGTGCTGAACAGCGGGAGGCCAACAAGCAAAAAATGAACCAGAACCGTGTGTAACGATCAGTGATTTCACAGCAGGGGCCAGGTCGCTGCTTAGGCTAAGTTCACATTTCCGCTAAAATGTATCAGTCACAATCCGCTGCTCTTGTAAACAACGGAATCCGTTTAGCGGATTCCGCTGCTCCCATAGACTTGTATGAGCAGCGGATTGTGACTGATGATGCTGCGTTGCACCCTCCGTCCGACTGATCAGTCGTGGAACGACTGACCGCCGGGCGGGAGGAACGCAGCATGTAACGTTTTTTGAGCAGCGAGATCCGTCGGATTTCGCTGCGCATGCTCTCTGGCTCCCTGCACACATCACCAGCTTTGGTTGGTTACCCGATATTTACCCTGGTTACGGTGCAAGGAGCCAGCGCTAAGCGGTGTAGGCTCGTAACCAAGGTAAATATCGGGTAACCAAGGTAAACATCGGGTGCTTTGCTGTTACCCGATATTTAGGCTGGTTACGTGTGCAGGGAGGCCGACACTTCCCCGCTCGGCCCCGCCCCCTCCCGCACTCCGCACATGTATGTATACACACACACACACACACACACACCTGTCCCCAGCGATGCAGACAAGCACTGCCACTGACACCCTCGTCTGGCCCCGCCCCCCGCTCGGCTCCGCCCGCTCCCGCACTCCGCATGTGCACACACATACATACATACATACACACACACACACACACTCACCTGTCCCCAGCCATGCAGACCGCAGCACTTCCACTGACATCCTCAGCGCCTGGCCCCGCCCCCCGCTTGGCTCCACCCCCTCCCGCATTCAGCATGTGTATACACACACTCACACCCTCACACACACACACACTCACCTGTCCTGCAGTCCCTGCGGCACTGACGTCCTCAGTGCCACGGCCCCGCTCGGCTCACCATCCCCCCCCCCCCGAACTCCGCCCCCCGCACACAACGGAATCCGACAAAGAATTCTGTTCTTTGTCATCCGTTGTACAGCGTTGAACAGCGCATCAGTCACATGCGTCAAGCGACGCATGTGACTGATACAAAACAACGGAAATGTGAACTTAGCCTTAGTGTCACACACAGCGAGATCGCTGATGAGGTCACTGGTACGTCACAAAACCTGTGACTCAGCAGCGATCTAGCTTTGTGAGAAGTACCCCTTAAGGACAATTCGGACGTCAGTGATTTTTCTCGTACGCAAAAATAATCTGAGTTTCATCAGAGTTTGATCCAAGTTTTTTATGGATGAAGAAGAAAGAAAAAATAAATTAAAAACTGGTGAAGGTTTCTCAAGCTTCTCTCGGTCTGTGAAAAATTAACCGCACACGGACAGCATATAAGTGTGTGGTCAGAATTTTTTCACGGACCCCCTAGATTTGTACTGGCAAGTTTGATCCGAGGCTCAGATCAAAATTAATCATGTCTTTGTAATTTTTGTGCAGTCCACAAGAATACACGAACATGTGAACAACGCCTTAGACTATAATAGATGTGTGTTCTATCTATCTATGAAAACCAATGATTAGAACTCGTGCGAGAAAATCATACGTTTGAATGGGTCCTTATCTGTTTTTTTCCTGAGCTCTCACAGCTGATCTATGATCAAATGTAAGTTCAGTTTTGATGTAGCCCAAAGTAAAAAATGAATAACAATTATCTCATAAATTATCAAAAGGTAGATAAAAGTTACTAACACATCAGAACGAGCTCAAATATGGATTCATAGTTAAATGGGTTCTCCTAGAATGTGCTAAAAGCCCATTTCAGTCCTGTGTCAGGATGGGTTGAAGTCTGAAGAAACACAGCTTGACACGCGTCTCAAATGACAGAAGAGCTGTATCGTAAACAGAAAACAAAATATGTCAGCTCACCGAACCATAGCACATGCAACATCTGGAGGAGTTCAATCAAACCTAGGCGGTGCAGGGAACTTGGATTCCGGATAATCTTGTAGACACAATTCTTTAGAGATATTCCAGCAACATCGACTAGAGGATTTATAAAATCAAAGACTTTTATTCCAAAAAATTAAAAACCGGTATCATGTATAAAATACATATGGTTCACCAATGTGGAAAAGCGTTTTCCACATTGGTGAACCATATGTATTTTATACATGATACCTGTTATTAATTTTTTGGAATAAAAGTCTTTGATTTTATAAATCCTCTGGTCGATGTTGCTGGAATATCTCTAAAGAATTCTGTATCATAAACACTCTTAGGCAATGTTCACACAGGGCTTTTTTGGTAAGTTTTTTGCTGTGTTTTTTAGCTGCAGATTTGCCTTGGTTTTATGCAAATCCATACTAATAAAAAGCTGCTTTTTACAGTCCCAGAAAAGTCTATGAGATTTCTAAAATCCCATACACACACGCACACATCAGGTTTTTTTCCTGTTTTGTCAAATACCTGCGTTTTTGGTCAGGTTTTTAAAGAATGAGCTAGCCAATTCTTTGCTGCAGATTTGCTGAGTTTTTTCATTGATACAACCCATTTTGTAGAAAAAAAAAGCAGAAAATGCGCACCAAATCTGCAACAAAAACACCACTAAAAAAATGCATGAAAAACGCACCAAAAACGCAGATGACTCAAAGGTGATTTCATGCCACAAGATCAGGTTTTGGTCAGGAAAGGAAAAAAAAAAAAAAAAAAAAAACTTACCAAAAAAGTCCTGTGTGAACATAGCCTTACCTCAGTCAGCCATGGAGCAGGGCTCTGACAGGAGAAGTGTTTATCTCCTCACTGATTGAGCACCATGGATGTTTTATCTCCAAATTCATCCTCCTCCACGCTTATTTGCATAGCGGCTGTTATGAATCATACCCACAGATTTATAGAAACTGTGCACAGAGGACTGAGTCTGGAGTGAAAAAAAATCCTTTGTGCTCAGTCAGCAAGAAGATTTATTTCTTTTCATGTCACAGCCCTGCTCCATGACTGACTGACGTATTTGTGTTTACGATGCTGCTCTTCTCTCAGTTGAGATACATATCTCAAACAGTGTTTCTTCAGACTGCAACCCATTCTGACATGTTACTATGACAGGCTAAAGCTTGAAATGTGATGCAAGGCCATTTAATCAAATTCTTGCAGAACCATGCTGCAACCAGCAAGTGTGCAAAGAAACAGCTTTTAAAGCCAAAATGGTACAAAAGTTTTAATGAAACAAAATAAGAAAAGTTTTAGCCCAAAACACATGCATAAACGTTTAAAAAAAATTGTAATTGCCCCCCCAAGTTATCCGTATAATTTAAGCACAGTGTAAGGCAAACAAAAGCTATACACAATCTCCCAAAACAGCTCATGTACTGCAGATCGAAAACCAGCTTTCTTCAAGACTGAATCATCTTGGCAGCTTCAGCTTTAATGAGAGCTATAAGATCCTGATTGATTAGGAACACAAAGCGGAGGCCAGAAATCTATGGGAAAGAAGTGGAGATACAAATCATGAATTAAATCCTTTAAAAGAAATTTATAACCAAGGTTATTTTACTAATTAAAACCAGATACTACTACATGCTCATTTTATTTTCTGGATTTTTTTTATTTTTGGTACACAATTATAAAATTAGGCATCTTGCCGAGCTTCTATTAGCAGCAGTCACATGGACCATAGGAACCTATAGTCTGGAGATGTTCACTGACTTCTTTGGGAGCATTGTGTGTGCGCTTTGTGATCCATACAGCAGTTATTGTGCAGAGAGGGAGAGCAGAGGAGCTGTGAACATTGGCATTGGAAACAGTATGACCCTAGGTTATGTGCTTAAAGGGGTGGTTCACCCATTGCAGACTGCTGTTCCCCACACGTCACATCCCTGTGGCCGGCTGCAGTCTTCCTGACTCACTGGGCTGTGGGCGGTGTTTCACCGCTTGTCACAGCACAGCGCGTCTCCTGCTTGCAGCGTTCTGCTGCGAGGGAGGAGGGAGCAGATTGGCTGTGACAAGCGGTGAAAAACCGCTCACAGCTCAGTGAGTCAGAAGACTGCAGCCGGCCACAGGGATGTGACGTGTGCGGAACTTGACGCGACGTCACCGGAGCGGGGAACAGCGGTCTGCAATAGCGCCTCTCACAGGCACTATTGCCAACACAAGGTATTTGAGAGAAACATTGTTTCTCAATATAATATCGAACTAGACAATAAAAAATATGGGTGAACCACCCTCTTAAGCCTTACCCTCCATTATTATGCAGCATTTGATAAATAAAAAGAAGTACAATATTTCAGGAAATTTTTTTGATCCTCTGACATGAAAGATAAAAATATTTGTAGAACAAACTGTTATACAGAGATACTTTATTTAAAGAGGTCCTGCCCTCTCTTCTGAATATTGGTAAATAATTAAAATTCTTATACTATAACAATTACGGAACATCTTTTCTTAGAGCTTTACATTGTGTGGTTCATCTGTCATTGCTTCAAGAAAGATATCAAGTGGACACGTGTGTTATACCAGTTGGGAGAGTCCCTGCGCACCGACACTGTCCAATCAGTGCTGACTAGGTAAAGACACGCAATCTAACAAGAAGAAAGGTAACACCTAGTTGGCAATTTCTTCATAAGTTTCCATGACAAATAGTAGAGGAAAGGTACAATATACAGTTCTAGGAAAAGAAATATAAGTATTTACTATAAAAACACATTAGGGGAACCAACAGATAAACAAGGAGATAGTGAGGGAATACTTAGCTAACATTAATGAATTCAAGACCCCAGGACCAGATGAATTACACCCCAGAGTACTGAAGGAGATAGCAGAGGAAATATTAGAACCACTCTTCATAATTTTTAAAAATTCTTGGAGAACAGGAGAAGTTCCAGAAGACTGGAGAAGAGCAAATGTTGTCCCTATCTTCAAAAAGGGGAAGAAGGTGGAGCCAGGGAACTACAGGCCTGTGAGCCCGACTTCCATACCAGGAAAGATCTTTGAACAAATTATTAAACAACATTTATGCAAGTACCTGGATGAGAATGAAGTGATTAAGCAGAGCCAGCATGGGTTTGTAACTAATAAGTCATGTCAGACTAACAATTTCCTTCTATGACAAAATCACTGACTGGGTGGATCAGGGAAATGCAGTTGACATAGTATATATTGACTTCAGTAAAGCATTTGACAAAGTATCTCATACAATCCTTATTGAAAAAATGACCAAGTGTGGAATGGATAAGGCAACTGTTAGATGGATTCGTAACTGGCTTGGTGATCGGAGTCAATGAGTGGTCATAAATGGCTGCACATCCAGTTGAAAGACTTTCTCAAGTGGGGTACCACAGGGCTCTGTCCTGGGCCCCGTGTTGTTCAACATCTTTATCAATGATTTAGATGAAGGTATTAAGGGTAAACTGATTAAATTTGTTGATGACACAAAGCTAGGAGTCATAGCTAATACTAGAGAAGAGAGAGAGGATTCAACAAGATCTAAACAAGCTGGAACAATGGGCAGCAACTAATAGAATTGATTTTAACAGGGAGAAATGCAAAGTCATACATCTTGGCAAGAATAATGAAAAGAGCATATACAGCATGGGAGGAATAGAGCTATCCAACAGCATGTGTGAAAAAGACTTAGGTATACTAATAGATCCCAGACTGAACATGAGTCAACAGTGTGATGCAGCAGCAAAAAAACCCGGATTTTTGTGTACTCACCGTAAAATCGTTTTCTCTTAGCCATCATTGGGGGACACAGGACCATGGGTGTTATGCTGCTTATCCATAGGAGGACACTAAGTAGATGCAAAGATGTTAGCTCCTCCCCTGCAGTATACACCCCCTGGCCCAGCCAGGCTACTTCAGTTTTAGTACACAAGCAGTAGGAGAAGTAACAAAAAAACATGAGTGAATACTCATAACAAAAAAGTACTGAGACAGAAAAAAGCTAAGGCCCAACAGGGCAAAAGGGAGGGTGCTGTGTCCCCCAATGATGGCTAAGAGAAAACGATTTTACGGTGAGTACACAAAAATCCGTTTTTCTCTGACGCCTCACTGGGGGACACAGGACCATGGGACGTCCTAAAGCAGTCCATGGGTGGATAAACAATAAACAAAGGAAGCCAAGGACTAGGAACCAGTCCCAGATAGCCAGGAGCGCCTACTGAGATAGTGGAGTACCTATCGTTTGCAGACTTTTCCTACCTAGGTTCGCCTCAGCCGAAGCCTGGGTATGGACTCGGTAATGCTTTGAAACAGTATGTAGGCAAGACCAGGTTGCAGCCTTACACCTCTGTTCCACTGAAGCCTGATGCCTAATGGCCCAAGAGGCGCCAACTGCTCGGGTGGAATGAGTCCGCAGCCCACTAGGAATGGGCTTGAGTTGCAAGCGGTAGACCTCCTGGATCGCAGAGCGAATCCAGCGAGCCAGCGTTGCCTATGAAGCTGCCTCTCCTTCTTAGGCCTTTCAAGAATGACGAACAAGGAGTCTATGTTCCTAAAGGGGCTGTCCTGGGTACGTAATATCTGACAGCCCTCACAAGGTCTAGCGAATATAGAACCCTTTCCACCCTATGGACTGGGTGTGGACAAAAGGAAGGCAGAACAATGTCCTCAATCATATGAAACGGGGAAGTAACCTTCAGAAGAAAATCCGGAAGGGGGCGTAGAACCACCTAGTCCTGATGAAAGATCAGAAAGGGTTCGCGGCAAAAGAGTGCTGCCAGTTCCGAAACTTGTCTGATGGACGTAATCGCCACTAAGAATGTTACCTTCCAGGAGAGAAGAGCAAGAGAAGATTCCTTAAGAGGTTCAAAAGAGGACCTCTGGATACCGTCCAAAACGAAATTGAGGTCCCATGGGTCCAGCGACCGTTTATACAGGGAAACTAGATGGGAAACACCCTTGAGGAAAGTCTTGACTTGCGGATTGCAAGCTAGGCGGTATTGATAGAATATTGAGAGAGATGAAACCTGCCCCTTAAGGGAGCTGAGGGCCAACCCCTTTTGCAACCTGAGTGCAAAAAAAAAAAAAATCAAGAATTCTGGGGATTGCCAGAGGCATAGGTTGGACATTAGATTCCCTGCACTGGGAAAGGAAAGTTTTCCACGTACGGTGGTAAATACGGGATGAAGGCCGGCTTTCGGGCACTGTACATGGTGGAGATGACCGCAGGAGAGAATCTCGCTTTTGTTAAAGTCCAAAGTCGGAAACGACTTCAGTAGACTAGAGCATCCGCGCCAATGGACTGTGGATCATGTGGCCTGGCTAAGAACGCGGTTACCTTTGCGTTCAACCTTGAGGCCATTAGATCCACGTCTGGTGTACTCCAGTGAGTGCAGATGTGTGGGAACACTTCTGGGTGGAGAAACCACTCTCCGGTGGCCAGGCCTTGGCGACTTAGAAGGTCCGCCACCCAGTTCTCTACTCCCGGTATGTGTAACGCTGAAAAACACGGACCCCCGTCGATTAAGCCCAGGTGAGGATCCTGAGGACCTCGAGATAAGCTGTCTTGCTGCTGGTACCTCCCTGCCGATTGACATAGGCCACAGCTGTTGCATTGTCCAATTGGACCAGAATCAAACGACCTGCTAGCAGAAGGGGGGAATGACCTGAGCGCGAGAAGATCGCGCTGATTTTCAGGATGATTTCTGGGAAGGGAAGACTTCTGGGGTGTCCAACGTCCCGAAGCAGTGTGGAGCCAGTACGCTGCTCCCCAGACTAAGAGGCTGGCGTCCGTGGTCAGGAGTAGCCAGTCAACTTGGGGGAGAAAAACTCCTTCTCGATATGGAAGAGGACTGAAGCCACCAGCAAAGCGCATACCTGACTGGAGGTGTCAGGTGAAAAGTTCGTCCAAGGAAAAGGGGCTCTTTTCCCAGGCAGCTAGAAGCGCAAGCTGCAGTGGGCGGTGGTGTGGCTAAGCGAGCAGCACTGCCTCTATAGCCGCCGCTATCCTACCTAGCACTCTCATACTGAATCGTATGGAGCGAGAGGAGTACGTAGAGGGCAGTGTACCGCTTGTTGTAGAGCGGTCGCCTTATCTTGAGGGGAAAATCTCAAGCCCCGAAGAGTGTCCATGGACATGCCCAGGGAGGTGACGGATTTTGACGGGACCGGGGATGATTTGACTGGAGTCAGAAGCCGCCCTCAGCGGGATAGGGTGCCCACAGAGATCTGCACGCTGGTTGAGCCCGTGATGAGGAGGCCATCCAAGCAAGGCATAACAGCCACTCTCCTGGCGTGAAGGACACTCATGGCGGCCGCCATGACCTTAGTTAAGACCCTTGGTGCTGTGGCAGAGCCGAGGGTAGGGCCACAAATGAAAAAAAAAAAGAAGTCCTGAACCGCGAAGCGAAGGAACTTTTGGTGAGCTGGAGCGATGGGTATGTGCAGGTACGCGTCCCTGATAGCTAGGGAGGCAAGGAATTCTCCTTCGACCATAAAGGTAATAATGGACCCTAGGAAGTCCATTCTGAATCTCCTTGCGTGCACATGTTTGCTCAGGTGTTAGAGGTCCAGGATGGGACGAACTGACTCGTCCTTTTTTGGGGACCACGAGAGGTTAGAATAGAAGGCCTTGAACCTCTCGCCGTCCGGAACAGGTACCATCACCCCCGCCGTTTGGAGGGAGTGGATCGCTGAGGAGAAGGCCTTGTGGTGTTTTGGAGCCTTTGGGGGGGGGGTTTGAGAGAAATGACTGACCAGGGGATCAGGTCCAGAATTCAATGTGGTAACCGGAAGACACAAGGTATCACACCCATTTGTGGTCTGAGGCGGCGGCCCAGATGGAGGACGATGAGACTCCTCGGTCATTGTCTAGACTGCCAGGACTCGGTGGACTCGGGTAGGGCTGAGAAGGTCGGGCCCTGCGTGTCTAGTAAAAAACATCCTTAGCTAGAGTTGGGGGAGGGAGGTACTCTTTTCCTCCCGTGGCGTCAGACAAAAAAAGAGCCTGTCCAGACGATCGGCAAACCATCGGTCTGGAAACGAGTACTGTGAGAGGCTTCTTAGAGACAGAGTCCGCTCTCCATTATCGGAACCAGAGGGCCTTACGGATGGCTATGGTATTTGAGGCGGCAATAACTGCGCAGGTAGCAGTGCCGAGGGAGGCCTGCATGAGGTACTCTGCCGCCGCAGCAATGTGAACTGTTACATCTGTGAGGGTCTGAGGGAAACTGGTAGTCCTGGTGCCTGTGCGGCCCACACGGAAGGGGAGAGGGACCCACGGCCTCGAGGCAGAGCGATCGAGCTGCTCCACTTCTTTGTCTGTCGGGTCCTTGAAGGAGGATCCATCAAGTAAAAGACAGAAGTGGTTCTTCAGGCAGGCGGAAGCCGGGTGAGGGGCCACCGAGGCATGATCAGCCCAGCCCTTAGAGACAGTTAAGCCAAAGGGGTACCGGGACTCCATGAGTTTACGGATACCGAAGCGGCGTCAAAAACCTTTTTTTTTTTTTTTTGAGGTTTCTTCACCCTTTTAAAGGAGACCTCAGGGTCAGTAGTAGTGGATGGGAGATCTTCCATATGCAGAGTTTTGGTTGATTGCTGCAATAAGGGAGTCCATCGCAGCTTGATCGCTCGGGGAGGTTGAAACCAAGGAATCATCCCGGTACAAACATCATTCCCCTTCCTCCGGCTCTTCAGAGACCACGGAACATGTGGGAGAACCCCATCTGTGTACCCCAGAGGGAGAACCGTGGGGGTCATGCCCTTTTTCTGATCTGCAAACGATTCTTAGCAGAAGGACCCTCTATAGAGGTGTCATCAGGCCGCGTTCTGTCCAGGGGCCCCGAGGGGTGTGAGGATGATGTTGCATAGCCAGCACCAGGTTCTGGGAACTGTGCCCATTCCGGGGGACTGGGAGCCGTAGGCTCTGGGCTGGCAGCAGTTGCTGCGATGGTGGCGGGAGGGGGGGGGGGGTTAAGCTACAGGGGCACCGGACTCACAGAAGGAAGAGGTGCTATCATTCCCTAGTAGCTCAGCATCTTATAGTTGTTGCTGTAGTAGTGCAGGGCATAAAACATGTGACTGCAGCCCCTGGCTGATGAGCCACAAACTCTGATTGTAATGAGGGAGCAATGCTCTGCAGAGCTAATATGCAAGTGAGGCTATAACTCACCCAGAACCCTGATGACCCCTCCCCCCCCTCCTCCTGCGTCCCAGTTCTGGGAAGGAGGAAGCCAGCTCTGAGAGACGCCCACAGGCTCTGATCACAACAAGAGGGAGCAATGCTCTGCAGATCCTGTGTGAGGAGGGTTACGCTCGCTTTCTTATCGAGTGTCGGAGGGGACGGGGCTTAGTTCTGACAAGAAGGCATGAGAAAATATAATAAACAAAAAAATGGTGGGAAGGGACTCCCCTTCCCCCCCTCCAGCCCTGTACAACAATGGGGGCGCTTCCCCTCCCCCCGCCACAGGTGGAATGCTATGCAGGAGTCTTCAATCACAGCTCATGTGCATCCAGTCAGTGTGACCTTTGCTCCAATTCAGTGTGGAGAGTCTGACGCCTGCTGGCAGAACTTGTATCAACTCAGAGCCTGCCAGAGGGACTGAGGAAGTTTTCATCTGCTCTGGAGCTCTGGAAAAAAAATCGGAAGGATCTCACCTCAACTCCTGTGGGGATGGCAGTCTGATGCCTGCTGCCTGGTCACACTGGTGCGGAGCGTTTATCAACTCAGAGCCTGCAAGAGGGGCTGAGGAAGTTTTCCATCAGCTCTGGGCTCTGGAAAAATTGGAATGATCTCACCTCAGCTCCTGTGGAGATGGCAGTCTGCTGCCTGGTCACACTTGGTGCAGAACGTGTATCAACTCAGAGCCTGCAAGAGGGGCTGAGGAAGTTTTCATCTGCTCTGGGCTCTGGAAAATCAGTGCCATGAGACCTGTCGTCCAGTGAGTAACAGCCCAGGGTTCAGCGTCGCAGGAGGGGTATGGGGAGGCGACACTCCGCGTTCCCGCCTGTTGATGGTTTTGGGAAATCTGTCCCCGAAGGAAACCGTTGCCGTCTAAAAACAAAAAATTCTTGCTGCAGTAGTCTGCAGAGATGTGCCTCCTATACACACTAAGCTAAAACTGAAGTAGCCTGGCTGGGCCAGGGGGTGTATACTGCAGGGGAGGAGCTAACATCTTGGCATCTACTTAGTGTCCTCCTATGGATAAGCAGCATAACACCCATGGTCCTGTGTCCCCCAATGAGGCGTCAGAGAAAAGCAAACACCATTCTAGGATGTATTAACAGAAGCATACAGTCCAGATCACGTGAAGTCATTTACTCCTCTTTGGTCAGACCTCATCTGGAATACTGTGTCCAGTTCTGGGCACCACATTTTAAAAAAGACATCAACAAACTGGAGAGAGTTCAGAGAAGAGTGACCAGAATGGTGACTGGTCTGAAAACCATGTCCTATGAGGAACGGTTACAGGATTTAGGATTGTTTAGCTTGCAAAAGAGAAGACTGAGAGGAGACTTAATAGCGGTGTACAAATATCTTAAAGGCTGTCACACTGTAGAGGGATCAGTTTTATTCTCATTTTCACAAGGAAAGACTAGAAGCAATGGGATGAAACTGATGGGGAGTAAACACAGATTAGATATTAGAAAAAGGTTTTTGACAGTGATGGTGATCAATGAGTGGAACAGGCTGCCACGAGAGGTGGTGAGTTCTCCTTCAATGGAAGTTTTTAAAAAGTGGTTGGATGGACATCTGTCATTCACAAAATCATCCCATTTAGTGAATCCTGCTTTGAGCAGGGGGTTGGACTAGATGACCCAGGAGGTCCATTCCAACTCTAATATTCTATGATTCAGATCATCTTTAAACAATAGGTCATTTTGTGATGAAACATTACTTTGCACTGGTTCATCCAATGTTGTGAACCGGGGCCAGCACCATACCTAGCATTCGCCAGCGGTGTTACACAGCCAGTCACTGTCTCCTCCTAACCGCTGCGACCAAAGTGAAGCTCAGATCACTGCCCTTAAAGGGAATCTGTCACCAGGTTTTTGCTCCCCCATCTGAGAGCAGCATAATGTAGAGACAGAGACCCTGATTCCAGCCATGTCACTTACTGAGCTGTGTTGCTGTCATTTTGATAAAATCAATGTTTTCTCTGCTGCAGATCTAGCAGTTATACAGAGCTCATGAATATGCTGCACTACCCGGCAGCACACCAAGTAGTCCTCTAATGATAATCTACTGCTGATTAAACAGTAAATTTATCAAAACTACACTAAGCAGCCTAATAAGTGATACATCACTGAAATCAGGGTCTCTGTCTCTACATTATGATGCGCTCAGTTTAGCTGACAAAATCCTTGTGACAGATTCCCTTTAAAGGGTGTCTGTTATGAGCGTAAAAACTAAGAACTTTTAGGGAAAATTGCCATAAAAAAGTAACCTTTAGTGTTTTAATCTATTGCAGTTTGACAGAAATCGTTCTTTATTCAATATGCTAATTAGGTGCTCGAAGCACCCCTGTCATGGCTGAACAGTTTAGTGCACCTTCCAATCTACTTGTTATACATATATCTCTGCCGTTATCTTCGCTGATTGACAGCTTTAGCTCTGGTAAAGATCACATATTGAATAATTAGAGCTCTTTCAGACGTCTGTGATCGATTCGATCACTGATAGTAATCATATATTTCTATGAGGATATCATGCTCGGTTTGGCAGACGCATGGTCAGTCCATACATTGCGATTCGAGAACTGACTGATGTTCATGGATGTCTGAAAGAACCCTTAGATGGGAAGATGCAGTGAACTGCTTGGCCACACCAAGGGTGCAGCAAGCACCTTATTCGTATATATGAATTTCTAGGGAACCCTCAGCCAATTTTCCGTTTTTCGTTATTTAATTTTTTTTGCTCCCCTTCTTTCAAGAGCTGTAACTTTTTTATTTTTCTGTCAATCTTGTCATATAAAAGCTTGATTTTTGCATGACGAGTTGTAGTTTTAAATAAAACCATAAGTTTTACCAAATAGTATACTGGAAAACGGCAAAAAAAATCCAAGTGCAGAAAAATTGCAAAAAAAAGTGTGACTACATGATGGTTTTTGAGATATTTTATTCACCGTGTTCACTATATGGTAAAACTGATGTGTCGGTGTGCTGCCTCAGGTCAGTACGAGTTCGTAGACACCAAACATGCAAAGGCTTACTTTTATCTAAGGGATTAAACAAAAAATCCTTTTTGCGCCATTTTCTAAGACACGTAGCGTTCTCACTTTTTGGGATCTATGGCTCAGTGACGGCTTATTTTTTGCGTCTCATACTGACGTTTTTAAATGGCACCATTTTTGCGCAGATGCTACGATTTGATCGCCTGTTATTGCATTTTGCACCAAATTTGTGGCGACCAAAAAACAATTTTGGCGTTTCGATTTTTTGCCGCTACGCCGTTTACCGTTCAGATTAATCAATTTTATATTTCGATAGATTGGGCACTTATGGACGTGGCGATAACAAAAAGTGTATATTTTTTATTTTTTTGACTCCTTAATTTTCAATGGGGCAAAAGGGGGTTGATTTAAACGTTTAGTTTTTTTATTTTTCATTTTTTAATTTTTTTTTTTTTTTTTTATTTTAATAGTTCCCCCCCTAGGGGACTATAAGGATCAGCAGTCTGATCGCTCAATCATTTCTCCTGATCAGAGCTGCACAGCTGAGATCAGCAGAAATACTCACCTCTTGTAATCTGCAGCACTCGGCTGCCTGTTATAAGAAGTGAGTCATGTGAGCTATAGGAATCAACACATGACCCTGTGATACCATGACAACCATCGGCTCTCACAGTGATCACGTCACAGCGCCACCAATGGGGCCGGTAAGTGAAGATTTACCGCGACCGGCCTTTTTAAATAGCGCCTTGACATTTTGACAGAGCCATTTAAGAGGTGAACAGGCACGGGTGGAATGCGGATGTAGTGCCTCCGAGTCACATATGTCAGCTGTACAAACCAGCTGACATTTACAATTAAATAGCAGCATAGATTTGAATGGGTACGTGTTCTAAATGTGAAAAATACAGATAAAACTCATACGTGTAACACGGACGTCTGACTGAGGCCTAAGTAATACATCCAATAAAGTAAGAAGTAGCAGAAATATAATAAACAAAGATAAAGAAACCCATTTACCTCCACCACAGAGTTGTGACTAAGCTTCCACTTACTCCCGGGCAGCACAGGACGCCCATCGATATAAAGAGCTCTTCTTCCTTCATTTGCAATGAAAAAGTCACCATTGTTCTTCAGCTTTATAACACCTTCAATACAGAAAATGCAAAACCATTTGCCATTTTAAGACGACTGAAAGGTTAAAAGATTTACTTTAAAAAAAAAACTACGAAAAAAAAATAAAGGTACAATCAACCACACACTCATCTCACAATCCTCCACTGCGTTATGGGGAGACTTACTAAGATTGGCGTCCAGTAGGAAAATAATTTGTATTGTATTAAAGGGCATCTGTCATTAGGTTTTTGCCATTTAATCCGACAGAAGCATAATGTAGGAGCACAGAACCTGATTAGACATGTGTCACTTATTAGGCTGTGTGCTCTGCTTTCAACACAATCAACTGTTTTATCATTAGAGGTCTACATCTCACATGCAGAGCAGTCTGAATGCTCTGTGCACCCCACCACTGATTGGCAGCTTGCTGACAATTCACAGGGAGCTGTCAATCAGTGGTATGGGCGCAATATTCACACGCTAGCAGTCTCGTCTCTGCTACATTTACTACAGATAAACAGGATACTATGAAAACTGCATCAACCAGACCACAGTAATCACGCTGTCTGTATCTCCATTATGCGATCAGATTCCATAGTATAAACCTGCTGACAGATTTCCTTTAAAATTAAGCGCTTTTTTTTTTATTACATGGCAATATACAGCTAATTATACATATACATATATATATATATATATATATATATATAATTGCCTTATTCTGTCTGTCTCTCTCCAAAATTGTGTCCTTAAGGTGACACAAAGCTGATTGGCCGCTGGGCTCGCCATGGCCCCGCCCCCCCGCACGGATTGGCCGCTCGCCCAGGCTGCGCCCCCACACGGATTGGCCAGCCGCTCACCCAGGCTCCGCCCCCTCCCCCCACAGATTGGCCTCTCACCCCGGCACCCTGCAGGCATTGGCAACTCGGCCACGCCCCGCCCCCCTCACGCAATGCACGCTAGCTCTGGCCACGCCCCCCCCACGCATTCCCCGAACAGACACGGTCACGGACCCACGACTCCCAGGTGAGTACTGTACCCCCGGGAGCCCACATCAGCGTACGCCGCAAACCCAGCCGACACATACCCTCGCATTGCTGGGGCTGGCCGGCGTATGCTGGTGTGCGCTCCCGTGCGAGCGGGGGGACGAGATACGCTGGTAACCATGGTACCATAGTTACCAGCGCATCAAGGTCCTGCAGCGGCGGAACATACACACACGCACACAAATAACAGCACACACACACACACATACACACACACACACATACACATCAGATCACACTCACTCTCACACACACCTCACATCGCATCCACACACTCACAACATCCTGGGATATCGCTTGCTTCTCCGCGCCGATACTGTGCTGTGAGCTTCCAGGACCTGCCGGAGGATCACATGGCCAGAAGCATGTGGTATCTCCGGATGTTGTGAGTGTGAGCGCGTATGTGTAATATCGTCAATGTGTGTGTGCGTGAGTGTATGCGATCGGGTGTGCGTGAGTGTATGCGATCGGGTGTGTGTGAGTGTATGCGATCGGGTGTGTATGCGATCGGGTGTGTGTGTGTGTGTGTATGCGATCGGGTGTGTGTGTGTGTGTGTGTGTGTGTGTGTATGCGATCGGATCTGTGAGTGTCGGCAGAGGAGCACGGCGTGCTGGAGGAGGCTGGGAGGAGAGAGGCTGAACCTGGGGAAGGCTGGGAGGGGGAGGGGGGAGGCTGAGAGAAGAGAGGCTGATGCTGGGGGAGGCTGAGGCTGGGGTAGGCTAGGCTGATCCTGGGGAAGGCTGGGAGGGGGAGGCTGGGAGGGGGGAGGCTGAGAAAAGAGAGGCTGGGGGAGGCTGAGGCTGGGGTAGGCTGGAAGGAGAGAGGCTGATGCTGGGGACAGAAAAGGCTGATGCTGGGAGGAGAGAGGCTGATCCTGGGGAAGGCTGGGAGGGGGAGGGGGGAGG
Source organism: Anomaloglossus baeobatrachus (assembly GCF_048569485.1). Classification (NCBI taxonomy): domain Eukaryota; kingdom Metazoa; phylum Chordata; class Amphibia; order Anura; family Aromobatidae; genus Anomaloglossus; species Anomaloglossus baeobatrachus. Next base: position 644,226,571 of record NC_134354.1, read on the forward strand.
CTGAGAGAAGAGAGGCTGATGCTGGGGGAGGCTAGGCTGATCCTGGGGAAGGCTGGGAGGGGGGAGGCTGAGAAGAGAGGCTGGGGGAGGCTGAGGCTGGGGTAGGCTGGAAGGAGAGAGGCTGATGCTGGGGACAGAAAAGGCTGATGCTGGGAGGAGAGAGGCTGATGCTGGGAGGAGAGAGGCTGATGCTGGGAGGAGAGAGGCTGATGCTGGGAGGAGAGAGGCTGATGCTGGGAGGAGAGAGGCTGATGCTGGGAGGAGAGAGGCTGATGCTGGGAGGAGAGAGGCTGATGCTGGGAGGAGAGAGGCTGATGCGGAGAGGAGAGAGGCTGATGCGGAGAGGAGAGAGGCTGATGCGGAGAGGAGAGAGGCTGATGCGGAGAGGAGAGAGGCTGATGCGGAGAGGAGAGAGGCTGATGCTGAGAGGAGAGAGGCTGATGCTGAGAGGAGAGAGGCTGATGCTGAGAGGAGAGAGGCTGATGCTGAGAGGAGAGAGGCTGATGCTGAGAGGAGAGAGGCTGATGCTGAGAGGAGAGAGGCTGATGCTGAGAGGAGAGAGGCTGATGCTGAGAGGAGAGAGGCTGATGCTGAGAGGAGAGAGGCTGATGCTGAGAGGAGAGAGGCTGATGCTGAGAGGAGAGAGGCTGATGCTGAGAGGAGAGAGGCTGATGCTGAGAGGAGAGAGGCTGATGCTGAGAGGAGAGAGGCTGATGCTGGGAGGAGAGAGGCTGATGCTGGGAGGAGAGAGGCTGATGCTGGGAGGAGAGAGGCTGATGCTGGGAGGAGAGAGGCTGATGCTGGGAGGAGAGAGGCTGATGCTGGGAGGAGAGAGGCTGATGCTGGTGCAGCATGGGGGATGGAGCACGATGGGGGGTGCGCAGCATGGGGGATGGAGCACGATGGGGGGTGCGCAGCATGGGGGATGGAGCACGATGGGGGGTGCGCAGCATGGGGGATGGAGCACGATGGGGGGTGCGCAGCATGGGGGATGGAGCACGATAGGGGATGGAGCACGATGGGGAGTGCGCAGCATGGGGGATGGAGCACATTTGGGAGTGCGCAGCATGGCGGATGGACCACATTTGGGAGTGCGCAGCATGGGGGATGGAGCACATTTGGGAGTGCGCAGCATGGGGGATGGAGCACGTTTGGGAGTGCGTAGCATGGCGGATGGACCACGTTTGGGAGTGCGCAGCATGGCGGATGGACCACGTTTGGGAGTGCGCAGCATGGCGGATGGAGCACGTTTGGGAGTGCGCAGCATGGCGGATGGACCACGTTTGGGAGTGCGCAGCATGGCGGATGAAGCACGTTTGGGAGTGCGCAGCATGGCGGATGGAGCACGTTTGGGAGTGCGCAGCATGGCGGATGGAGCACGTTTGGGAGTGCGCAGCATGGCGGATGGAGCAGGTTTGGGAGTGCGCAGCATGGAGGATGGAGCAGGTTTGGGAGTGCGCAGCATGGAGGATGCAGCACGATGGGGAGTGCGCAGTATGGCGGATGGAGCACATTTGGGATTGCGCAGCATGGGAGATGGAGCACGATGGGGAATGCGCAGCATGGGGGATGGAGCACGATGGGAGGTGCACACCTCCCCCCAACACACACACACACACACACACACACACACACTGGGAACCACAAACACCGCCCTACACAGACACCCACACACACAGACAACGCCGCACACACACACAACACCCAACACACAAACACCGCGGCATACATAAATATACGCACATACCGCACAACACACACATTGCACAAAACATACCTCCCCCCAAAACACACCACACACACACACAAACCGCGCAACACACACACAACGCAACACACATACAACACCGCTCTCACCCCCCGCCACACCCAGACAACACCCAGAACATGTACAGCGCCCTACACAAACACTTGCAACTACACACAACAACATTATATATATATATTATATACACACATTTTACGATTTAGGCTCCCTATGGGACATTAACTTTCATGTGTCTGATCGCTGGTGTAACACATTGCTATGCACATAATGCATTACACCTGTCAGTGTGACACCCGGAAGTCATAACTTGACCTTGGGTTACCATGTCAACGATCGGAACCCTGTGACCATGTCGCTGGGGTCCTGATCGGGTGGGAGAGGCAGCTCCCTCCCTCTCCCAGGCTCATAAATGTTGCGATTGGATCGGTTTTATATCTTATACTCCTATGATGTGCACTGTACTACTGTATTGTAGTTCTAATTATCTAAGACTAACAGATTGAAAGCATTGCCTTGATTGACGGATACTTAAAAACTTTGGTTGCAGTAGTATCTGGGATAGGATAAGGGGTTGGGAGGGACAGTAGGTGCTTGGGTCTAAGTGTTGCAATCTTGCTTTGTTTTTTGAAACTGTAAGAAAATTATCATCTGATTTAAAAGAAAAAAAAAAGGGGGGAGGGATTTCTCTAATATTACTGATTTTTTCTTTTTTGGACACACTACATCTGAAAAACGTTGTTTTTATCCCCTGTGAGAGCCATTCAAACATTGCAAGCGGCTCGCACTGGGCCGAGCACCTCTATGCTCAATCGAGTGGTTAGCATATGTACTGCACACGAACTTGGACAATTTAAAAAAAAAAAAACAAAAAAAAACAAAGCGTGGTCGGTACGAACCCTGAACTTTACAGTTTGGGTTCGCTTATCATATATATATATATATATATATATATATATATATATATATATATATATATATATATATATATATATATATATATATATATATATATATATATATATATATATATATATATATATATATATATAATATTTTATATATAAAATATAAAGAGAATTTTGTTTACTTACCGTAAATTCTTTTTCTTATAGTTCCGACATGGGAGACCCAAACCATGGGTGTATAGCTTCTGCCTCCGGAGGACACACAAAGTACTACACTAAAAGTGTAGCTCCTCCCTCCGAGCATATACACTCCCCGGATGACAAATCCAACCAGTTTAGTGCCAAAGCTGAAGGAGGACATCCACCCATAAGTAGAGATAGAGTAAAACCCGGAATAACCGGAACTTCTGTCTACAACAACAGCCGGTGAAAACACACGGAACAAGAAAGCTGCCAACAGGCAACAGGGAGGGTGCTGGGTCTCCCATGTCGGAACTATAAGAAAAAGAATTTACGGTAAGTAAACAAAATTCTCTTTTTCTTTATCGTTCCTTATGGGAGACCCAAACCATGGGACGTCTCAAAGCAGTCCATGGGTGGGAAATAAACAGAAACTGAGAAGTAGGCGAAACCTAACTTCACAAATGGGCGACAGCCGTCCGAAGGATGCGTCTGCCCAAGCTCGCATCTGCCGAAGCATGAGCATGCACTTGGTAGTGCTTCGAAAGGGTGTGCAGACTAGACCAAGTGGCAGCCTGACAGACCTGCTGAGCCGTAGCCCAAGAGGCACCGACAGCTCTGGTCGAGTGCGCCTCAATCCCTGGCGGGGGAGGCATCTGAGAACATAGGTAGGCATCGGATATGGCCGACCTAATCCAATGAGCTAGGGTCGGTTTAGAAGCCGAGAGACCCTTGCGCTGACCTGTGGTCAGCACAAAAAGAGAGGTGCACCGCCTAAAAAAACAGCGGTGCGTGACACATAGATCCGGAGCGTCCGCACCAAATCTAAAGCATGCAACGCTTTCTCAAAGCGATGCACAGGGGCCGAACAAAGGGAAGACAATGAAATGTCCTGGTTAAGGTGGAACGGAGACACCACCTTAGGGAGAAGGCCCGGAGTTGGATGGAGAACCACCTTGTCTTGGTGAAAAAAAACAAAAAGGGTGACTCCGAAGAGAGCACAGTCAAATAAGAGACTCTCCTGAGAGAAATTATGGCCACCAGAAAAACCACTTTCTGTGAAAGACTAAACAACGAAACCTCCCTAAGAGGCTCAAAGGGGGGTTTCTGTAAGGCCATGAGGACCAAAGAAAGGTCTCAGGGATCCAGAGACCGCCGGTAAGGCGGAATGATGTGAGATGCGCCCTGCATGAAGGTGCGCACCTGGGCCAGTCGGGCGATACGCCGCTGACAGAGCCGAGACCTGTCCCTTGAGGGAATGAGGGACAGACCTAGCTGCAGGCCGGACTGTAGAAAGGACAGGATGGTCGGCAAGGAAAAAACGGCCAAGGAGCATGGCCGGAAGAACGACACCAGGACAGGAAAATTCTCCAAGTCCTGAGGTAAAACGTGGCCGAGGAAGACTTCCGAGCCTGAGTCATAGTGAAGATGACCTCGGAAGGAATGCCTGAAGCCGTAAGGATTCAGGGCTCAAGAGCCACGCCGTCAATCTGAGAGCCGCAGAATTGTTGTGGAAAACGGACCCTCTGAGAGAACGTCTGGCCGGTCCGGGAGATGCCACAGCACCTCTACGAACAGACGGAGCAGGTCTGGGAACCAAGCTCGCCTGGGCCTGGGGCAATGAGTACGACCCGACGGCCCTCCATTTTGATCTTGCGCAGGACTCTGGGCAAGAGAGCTAGAGGGGGAAACACGTAGGCCAGACGGAACTGGGACCAATCTGGAACCAGCGCGTCCGCTGCCAAGGCCTGAGGATCGTGGGAGCGAGCCACGTAAACCGGGACCTTGTTGTTGTGCCGGGATGCCATTAGATCCACTCCCGGAGTGCCCTGCCTGCTAAATTGACCGGAACACTGCCGGATGCAGGGCTCACTCGCCGCTGTCCACGGTTTGACGGCTGAGATAATCTGCCTCCCAGTTCTCTGCGCCTGGGATGTGGACTGCGGATATGGTGGACTTGGAGTCCTCCGTCCACTGAAGGATATGTTGAACTTCCAACATTGCTAGGCGGCTGCGAGTCCTAGGACTACAGCCCTGATTTCCAGCACATTGATCGAGAGGGCTGATTCGGACGGAGTCCAAGTGCCCTGTGCTCGGTGGTGGAGAAACACTGCTCCCCAGCCGGATAGACTGTCATCCGTGGTGAGAATCACCCATGACGGGGCCAGAAAGGAGCGTCCCTGGTACAGAGAGAGGGGCCGAAGCCACCACTTAAAGAGAGCTCCTGGTCTGTGGCGACAGAGCCACCAGCCTGTGCAAGGAAGAAGTCCCTTGTCCCAACAGCGGAAAATGTCCAGCTGCAGGGAACACAGATGGAACTGGCAAGGGGAACCGCTTCTATTGACGCCACCATCTGACCCAGCACCTGCATGAGGTGCCTGATGGAATGACGGCGGAGCCTCAGCAGAGAGCGAACCGCCAGATGAAGAGACTGCTGTTTGACTAAGGGCAGCTTCACAAGTGCCAGCAGAGTCTCGAATTGCATCCCTAGGTACGCAAGTTCCTGGGTCGGGGTCAGAGTGGACTTGCAAGTGTGGCGAGAGTGAGCGAGACACTCCGCTGACAGTCTGCACTGGATGAAGCCCTGACTAGAAGGGCGTCCAGGTAAGGAATCACTACCAACCCCTGGAGGAGCAGAACCGCAACTGGTGAATACACGAGGGGCCATGGCTAACCCAAAGGGGAGAGCCACGAATTGGAAATGTTCCTCTCCGATTACAAAACGTAGCCAACACTGGTGTGAAACTGCGAATGGCACATGCAGAGAGACATCTCTGATGTCGATGGATGCTAAGAAATCTCCTTGGGTCATTGACTGATCGCAGAGATTCCATGCAAAATTGCCGCACCTGAACATGCTTGTTGAGAAGCTTGAGATCCAGGTCGGAAAGCACCGTCCCTTTCGGGGACTAGGAAGAGATTTGAGTAGAAATCTCAGAACCGTTGCCAGTCGGGAACTGGTACAATTACTCCATTGGCCTACAAGAATGCCACGGCCTGTGAGAAGGCGGCGGCCTTGGAGCAGGGGGGAGTTGTCAGAAAAAATCTGTTTGGCGGCTGAATAGAATTCTATTCTGTAGCCGTGGGAGATGGTAACCCACACCCACTGATCGAAGACGTGTTGAAACCACACGTCGCCCAAGAGGGAGAGCCTGCCACCGACCAAGGACGTTACTGGCGCGGCCAAATAATCAAGAGGAGGCTGCCTTGGTGGCAGCAGCTCCTGCCGACTTAGGACGCGGCTTCATGCGCCAGTTGGTTTACGGACCTTGGATGAGTTAGTGGACGAGGCCGAGGGCTTAGAGGACGACCAGTTAGAGGAAACGAAAGGAACGAAACCTCGACTGGTTCCTGCCCTGGAAGGTTTCCTGGGTTGTGGCATGGAAGTACTCTTCCTGCCAAAAGCTTCCTTAATAATTTCATCCAGTTGTTCACCGAATAGACTGGTCCCAGCAAAAGGGAGTCCAGCAAGGAACTTCTTAAGAAGCATCTGCCTTCCACTCTCGAAGCCACAGGAACCTGCGGATAGCGAGGGAAGTAGCCGAGGCCACCGCAGTGCGGTGACAGTCTCCAGCTATAGGATGAAAAGACAGAAGCCTGGAAGTTAAGGCAACCAATTCGGGCATAAAGGCCCTGGTGAGGGAATGCATCTCCTCCCGAGAAGCAGAGATGGCTTTGAGAGCCCGCACTGCTGCAAAAGATGGGGAGAACGAGGCCCCTGCCGCCTCATATATAGATTTGGCCAGAAGGACAACCTGGCGGACAGTGGAATCCTCAGAGAAGTGCCGTCAGCCACTGATACAACTGTCCGGGCTGAAAGTCTAGACACCGGAGGGTCCACCCTTGGTGAATGAGCCCACTCCTTGACCACCACTGGTGGAAGGGGGAAACAGTCATCAGAACCACGCTCTGGGAAGCGTCTGTCAGGACAGGCTCTGGGCTTGGTCACAGTGACCTGAATGCTGGAGTGGATAAGGAACACACTCCTTGTTCTCTTAGGCAAGGTATACTGATGCTTTTCTGCCAAAGAGGGGTGCCCCCCTGATACAGGCGGATTGAGGTCCAGTACAAATATAATGGATGCAATCAAATCATTAGCATCTGCGTCACTTTCGGACAGATCAATGGGGTACATGGAGAGCGTCCGAGCCCCCAGTAAGGCATCCTCCTTGTCCTGCGAGTCAGCTCGTGAACCAGAGCCGCGGGGCGAGGAGGGAAAGGGGACCCTGCGTCTCCATTTTAGGAGGACGGGCTCCAAGATGAAGAATCCTCTGTGAGCTTTGCTGAGCGAGCCGTAGCAGCAGAAGCGCCCTGAGAAGGGGGCTGATGCATGCTCAGCAGTGTCCGGGACAGCTGTCCCCTGGAGAGAGGGATTCTACCCCGGAGCCGGAGGGACCACTGGGGATAAGCCTCCAGGCTGAGGCACCACTATGTCAGAGCAGGCATCACAATGTGGTTATGTGCTCGGTACAGACAGTACGAGTCAACATGCGGTGCATAATAAAAAACAGCCTTGCAGCCCTGCACTGATATGAGACATGCTGCAGAAGTGGGGGCTCTGTCCAGAAAGACCCCCAGCAGAGTATATAAACAGAGTATATAAGCAGCAGCACAACCAGAGGTTGTGGCTTGCCAGACCGTTTAACATAACATCTCTGCTCCAGATTCCCCAGAAGTGGGGGCTTTTCGGAAAAAAAACCCCAGCAGAGTATATAAACAGAGTGTATAAGCAGCTGCACAACCGGAGGTTGTGGCTTGCCAGACTGTTTAACATAGGGGCATCTCTGTGCCCTCCAGATCCCCCAGAACTGGGGGCTCTGTCCCAGGCCCCCATTTGTCACAATGTGTTTGCAGACATTGATCTCTGTGCCCTAGAACGCTGAGAAAATGGCGTCCGCAGCGAGGAGAGGGGGCGGGGCCTACTCTGAGAGCAGGACGGAGGGCAAATGAGGAATACAGGGGAGGGAATCTTTCCTCAGTGAGGAGTGTCCCTTCCCTGTGCTGAGCAGCCGGTGGGCGGAGCCACCCTGTCTCACTGCACTGACTGACATAGAATCGAAACTAGGCCTCAGGCGAAGCCGGGGCCTAGATTTAAACATGCGGCCAGCGTGCAGGCACCATCGGCGCGGTTCTCCAGTGAAAACTGGAGAACCGGCCGGAAATGTTAAAACATACATATAACACATTCTCCCCCACAAATAAAGTACAAGGGACCCCTAGAAAGACCACTTTCTGTGGTAATAACGTCTCAGTACTTAGCTTGAGACGCAGGTGCCAGGTCCCGGGGGGGTCATCGCTCCGTCCGGCAGGATCCTGAACAGGGCTGCGGATGGAGACCGGTCTCCTGCAAAGCAGTGAGAACCGTGATGGCTCCCACTTCAAACCAGAGCCCCAAGGGATGGCGAAGGAGCGCGGCATGTGAAGGCTCCAGCCCTGAAATCAACCTTAACAGCACCGCCGACACAGTGGGGTGAGAAGGGACATGCCGGGAGTCCAGATTGGACCCGCTTTTCTTCCAAATCTTTGAAATCAAAAATCAGAGGATGCATGTGTGTGTGTGACCTCCTGAACACAAAGCATTGAACTGGTTGGATTTGTCATCCGGGGAGTGTATATGCTCGGAGGGAGGAGCTACACTTTTAGTGTAGTACTTTGTGTGTCCTCCGGAGGCAGAAGCTATACACCCATGGTTTGGGTCTCCCATAAGGAACGATAAAGAAAATATATATATATATACATGATAAGCGAACCCAAACTGTAAAGTTCAGGGTTCGTACCGACCACACTTTGTTTTTTTTTTTAAATTGTCCAAGTTCACATATACACATATATACATATACATTTTATATATATAAAGAGAATTTTGTTACTTACCGTAAATTCTTTTTCTTATAGTTCCGTATTGGGAGACCCAGACCTTGGGTGTTTAGCTTCTGCCTCCGGACGACACACAAAGTACTACACTTAAAAGTGTAGCTCCTCCCTCTGAGCTTACACACCCCCTGGTGAGCCAGTCCCAGCCAGTTTAGTGCAAAAGCTGAAGGAGAATAGCCACCCACAAGTAGAACAGAGCAAGAGCCGGAACAACCGGAGACTCTGTCCACGACAACAGCCGGTGATAACACGCAGAACAAGAAATTGCCAACAGGGAGGGTGCTGGGTCTCCCAATACGGAACTATAAGAAAAAGAATTTACGGTAAGTAAACAAAATTCTCTTTTTCTTTATCGTTCCTTTGGGAGACCCAGACCATGGGACGTTCCAAAGCAGTCCCTGGGTGGGAATAAACAGAAAAACTAAGAAGCTAAGAAGTAGGCAGAACCTAACGTCACAAATGGGCGACAGCCGCCTGAAGGATGCGTCTGCCCAAGCTCGCATCTGCCGAAGCATGAGCATGCACTTGGTAGTGCTTCGAGAAGGTATGCAGGCTAGTCCAAGTGGCAGCCTGACAGACTTGTTGAGCCGTAGCCTGGTGCCTAAAAGCCCAAGAGGCACCGACAGCTCTGGTCGAGTGTGCCTTGATCCCCGGCGGGGGAGGCACCTGAGTATTCTGGTAGGCGTCCGAAATGGTCGATCTAATCCAACGGGCTAAGGTCGGCTTAGAAGCAGGGAGGCCCTTGCGCCGACCTGTGGTTAGCACAAAAAGAGAGGTGCACCGCCTAAGCGCAGCGGTACGAGACACATAGATCCGGAGAGCACGCACCAGATGTAGAGTATGCAGCGCTTTTTCAAAGCGATGAACAGGAGTCGGACAGAAGGAAGGTAGGGTAATGTCCTGGTTAAGGTGGAAAGGAGAGACCACCTTAGGAAGAAAGTCCAGAGTCGGACGGAGAACCACCTTGTCTTGATGAAAAACTAAAAAAGGTGACTCCGAGGAGAGCGCAGCCAAATCAGAGACTTTCCTGAGAGAAGTTATGGCAACTAGAAAGGCCACTTTCTGAGAAAGACGATACAAAGAAACCTCCCTAAGAGGCTCAAAAGGGGGTTTCTGCAATACCGTGAGGACCAAGTTAAGGTCCCAGGGATCCAAGGGCCGCCGATAAGGCGGAATGATGTGAGACGCGCCTTGCATGAAGGTGCGGACCTGAGCCAGCTGAGCGAGACGCCGCTGGAACAGAACTGACAGAGCTGAGACTTGTCCCTTGAGAGAGTTGAGGGACAGTCCTAGCTGCAGACCGGACTGTAGAAAAGACAGAAGGGTCGGCAAAGAGAATGGCCAAGGAGGATGGCCGGTAGAGCGACACCAGGACAGGAAAATTTTCCAAGTCCTGTGATAGATCCTAGCGGAGGAAGACTTACGGGCCCGAGTCATAGTGGAGATGACTTCAGGAGGAATACCAGAAGCCGTCAAAATCCAGGACTCAAGAGCCATGCCGTCAATTTGAGAGCCGCAGAATTCGGGCAGAAAAACGGACCTTGCGAGAGTAGATCTGGACGGTCCGGGAGATGCCACGGCATCTCTACGGACAGTTGGAGCAGGTCCGGATACCAAGCTCGCCTGGGCCAGTCCGGTGCAATGAGGATGACTCGACGGCCCTCCATTCTGATCTTGCGCAGGACTCTGGGCAAGAGAGCTAGAGGGGGAAACACGTAGGACAGACGAAACTGGGACCAGTCTTGAACCAGAGCGTCCGCGGCCAAGGCCTGAGGATCGTGGGAGCGAGCCACGTAAACAGGAACTTTGTTGTTGTGATGGGATGCCATTAGGTCCACGTCCGGTTTGCCCCATTTGCGGCAGATTGACTGAAACACTGCCGGGTGCAGGGACCACTCACCACCGTCCACGCTTTGACGGCTGAGATAATCTGCCTCCCAGTTTTCCACGCCTGGGATGTGGACTGCGGATATGGTGGACTTGGAGTCCTCCGCCCATTGAAGGATGCGTTGTACCTCCATCATTGCCAGGCGGCTGTGTGTCCCGCCTTGGTGATTGATGTAGGCAACCGCTGTCGCGTTGTCTGACTGTACTCGAATGTGCCTGCCCGCCAACAGGTGGTGAAAAGCTAGGAGAGCTAGAAGCACGGCTCTGGTTTCCAGCACATTGATTGAAAGGGCTGACTCGGACGGAGTCCAAGTGCCCTGCGCTCTGTGGTGGAGACATACCGCTCCCCAGCCGGATAGACTGGCATCCGTGGTGAGAATCACCCAGGACGGGGCCGAAGCCACCACTGAAGAGAGCTCCTGGTCCGTGGCGACAGAGCCACTAACCTGTGTAAGGAGGAAGGCCGCTTGTCCCAACAGCGGAGAATGTCCAGCTGCAGGGGGCGCAGATGGAACTGGGCAAAGGGAACAGCCTCCATGGACGCCACCATTTGACCCAGCACCTGCATCAGATGCCTGAGGGTATAACGGCGGGGCCTCAGCAGAGAGCGCACCGCTAGCTGGAGTGACTGCTGTTTGATTAAGGGCAACTTCACAAGTGCCGGCAAAGTCTCGAACTGCATCCCTAGGTACGTGAGACTCTGGGTCGGAGTCAGAGTGGATTTGGGAAGATTGACAAGCCACCCGAATTGGGCTAGAGTGGCGAGTGTGAGCGAGACACTCCACTGACAGTCTGCGCTGGATGGAGCCTTGACTAGAAGGTCGTCCAGGTAAGGGAGCACTGCCAACCCCTGGAGGTGCAGAACCGCAATCACTGCTGCCATGACCTTGGTGAATACACGAGGGGCCGTGGCTAACCCAAAGGGGAGAGCCACGAATTGGAAATGATCCTCTCCTATTGCAAAACGTAACCAACGCTGGTGTGAAACTGCAATTGGCACATGTAGATAGGCATCTCTGATGTCGATGGACGCCAGGAAATCCCCTTGGGTCATTGAGGCAATGACTGATCGCAGAGACTCCATGCGAAAATGCTGCACCCGAACATGCTTGTTGAGAAGCTTGAGATCCAAAGGTACCGTCCTTTTTGGGAACTAGGAAGAGGTTTGAGTAAAAACCTCTGAACCGTTCCAGAGCGGGAACTGGTAAAATTACTCCGTTTGCCTGCAAGGATGCCACGGCCTGTGAGAAGGTGGCGCCCTTGGAGCAGGGGGGAGTTGAGAGAAAAAATCTGTTTGGCGGGCTGGAAGAGAATTCTATCCTGTAGCCGTGAGATATGATATCTCTCACCCACTGATCGGAGACTTGTTTTAACCATGCGTCGCCAAAGTGGGAGAGCCTGCCACCGACTAAGGACGTTGCTGGAGCGGGCAGAGAGTCACGAGGAGGCTGCCTTAGTGGCAGAACCTCCTGCGGTCTTCTGCGGACGCGCTTTTGGGCGCCAGTTGGATTTCTGGTCCTTAGCTGAGTTAGCGGACGAGGCGGAGGGCTTAGAGGACGACCAGTTGGAGGAACGAAAGGAACGAAACCTCGACTGATTCCTACCCTGGGCGGGTTTCCTGGTCTTGGTTTGTGGCATGGAAATACTCTTCCCGCCAGTAGCTTCCTTAATAATTTCATCCAGCTGTTCACCGAACAGCCGGGAACCAGCAAAAGGGAGCCCAGCAAGGAACTTCTTTGAAGAAGCATCTGTCTTCCACTCTCGAAGCCACAAGATCCTGCAGATAACGAGGGAATTAGCCGAAGCCACCGCAGTGCGGTGAGAAGCCTCTAGCATGGCAGACATGGCATAAGATGAAAAAGCTGAAGCTTGAGAAGTTAAGGTAACCATCTCAGGCATAGATTCCTTGGTGAGGGAATGCATCTCCTCTAGAGAAGCAGAGATGGCTTTGAGAGCCCACACTGCTGCAAAAGTCGGGGAAAACGCGGCCCCCGCCGCTTCATACACAGATTTGGCCAGAAGGTCAATCTGACGGTCAGTGGAATCCTTAAGTGAGGTGCCGTCAGCCACCGACACAACGGTCCGGGCTGAGAGCCTAGACACCGGGGGGTCTACCTTTGGAGAGTGAGACCACTCCTTGACCACTTCAGGTGGAAAGGGAAGACGGTCATCAGAACCACGCTTTGGAAAGCGTTTGTCAGGACAGGCCCTGGGTTTGGTCACAGCGCTCTGAAAACTGGAGTGGTTAAAGAACACACTCTTTACTCTCTTAGGCGAGGTAAACTGGTGCTTTTCTGCCAGAGAGGGTTGCTTCTCTGATACTGGCGGATTGAGATCCAGTACAAAATTAATAGAAGCAATCAAGTCACTAAGATCTGAGTCACCCTCGGAAAGATCGATGGGGTACATGGAGTTAGCCTCCGAGCCCCCCGTAAGGGCATCCTCCTCATCTTGCGAGTCAGCTCTTGAATCAGAGCCGCGGGAGGAGGAGGGGGAGGAAACCCTGCGCCTTCTCTTAGGAGGATGGGGTCTGGGACCTGATGATGAATCCTCTGTGAGCTCCGATGGACGGAGGTCAGAGGATAGGGATCCTAAAGAACCCTTAGCAAGAGCATTAGAGGCACCCTGTGAGGAGGGCTGATGCATATTCATCAAAGTCCTGGACAAAAATCCCATGGACTCAGCAAATGACTGGGATATAGACCTAGAGAAGGACTCTACCCAGGCCGGGGGTTCAGCCACAGGTGCAGAGGCAGCCGGAGAGACCACTGGGGGTGAGACTCCAGGCTGTGGCACCGCCAAGTTAGAGCAGACATCACAATGTGGATAGGTGCTCGGCTCAGGCAGCAGAAGCTTACATGCAGCGCATACAGTATAAAGCTTTGGAGCCTTGCTCCTCGTGTGAGACATGCTGCTGGAGTGGAGGCTCTGCAAAAGAATGAACCCCAGGGAGAATATACAGAGGTCCACAACCAGAGACCGGCTGTGGCTTACCAGACCGCTGAAAGCGGTGTTGAGTGCCCTCCAGATCCCGAAGACCGGACCCCCAATGCACAGCACCTCAGCAGGGATGCAGAGTGCAGAAAAGCCCAGCGCAGAGTGAACTCTGCCTAAGAAAATGGCCGCCGGAGCGGAGAGGGGGCGGGACTTGGGGGCGTTCCTGTAGGAGAGCGGGAACTGGAGGGGCATAGAGACCTGAAGGGGAGGAGACCCGCCCCAGCAGTGGGGAGTGTCCCTCCCCTGTGCAGGACGGCCGCCGGGAGGAGCCGTGCCTGTCCCTCTGCATGAGTGACATGCGAGGGTAGTTAACAGAAAACTAGGCCTCCGGCAAAGCCGGGGCCCAAATTTAAGCGGCGAGGCCGACGCGCACGCACCATCGGCGCGGTTCTCGGGCGAAGGCTAGAGAACCCGCCGGAAATGCCAAAATAAATACATTCAGCATACTCTCCCCATACAATAAAGAACAGGGACCCCCAACACATAAATGTCTCAGTTACTTAGCTGCTGAGACGCAGGGCCAGGTCCCTGGGGATGAGTGCTCCGGTCCAGCAGAATCCTCAAGGGGCTGTGGATGGAGACCGGTCTCCTGCCAGGCATGGAGACCGTGCTGGCTCCCACTTCAAGCCAGAGCCCAGGGGGGATGGTGAAGGAGCACGGCATGTAAGGCTCCAGCCTTGGAAATCAACCTTACAACACCGCCGACACAGTGGGGTGAGAAGGGACATGCCGGGGGTCCAGACATGGACCCGCACTTCTTCAATCTCTTCCAAAGAAAAAAATCATGAGAATGCATGTGTGGATGTATGCCTCCTGAACACAAAGCGATAAACTGGCTGGGACTGGCTCACCAGGGGGTGTATAAGCTCAGAGGGAGGAGCTACACTTTTAAGTGTAGTACTTTGTGTGTCCTCCGGAGGCAGAAGCTAAACACCCAAGGTCTGGGTCTCCCAAAGGAACGATAAAGAAATATATATATATATATATATATATATATATATATATATATATATTATATACACACACATATACACACACACTCTGAGATTTATCACTTTAAGTGTGTGCAATTAAAAATCTATTACAGTTGACCCAGTAATCTTATCACACCCAAAGTTACCTTGTTTGCGGGAAATCTTCCATGCTGGGCCCTCTAGTGACAGGTCCACATCAATCTGGTTGTCCTTAGTGGCTCTACCTAGCGTTATCTGGTAAGAAGATAAAACAAACAGTTTTATGGAGAAAAGAGACAGCAATAAAACCTGCAATTTTTTTTTTTATTAACAACTATATACCTCTCGAGACCTCATGAGATATCGAACCATGCGCCCGCGTAAAACAGCCAATGTCTGAGTATCGAAATCTGGAGAGCTCATTCCTGCACAGATCAAAACTCATTTAGTAACGTAGAAATGTCCGGTAAATACAGGTCTTAGGAGGTAGCACTAACACATTTTCAGCACTGAAGCCTCCTAGATAGTCAAACAATAGTTTGATTGGCATCTATCTTGGGTAGTCTCCCCCATACACAGGAGTGCTCACTATGAGAGAGCCAAACCCAGATAAGTGGCTTACCGCCGGGAAAAAGAGGATTGGCAGTCTGAAAGTGGACATCCCCAATGCTCATCTACTCCATCAATCATCTGTCATGGGCACCCATACCCATCAGATGCTCAGCTGAACTCGTCAACATAGGCTAACCTTAGTCTAACACTGACTTTTAGTCAGTATTTGTGTATTGTGAACAGATTATGAATGTGGCAACTAAGCTGCTATATTCCTAAAATTTGGCTAGTTTGTCTCTGGGCCTGGCATTCAGTTTTTAATATCTAACACTGTAAGAAAGAATGATCTGTAGGCTAACTTTGTACATTAATGAGGGAATCAGCACTTTGATCTTTCAGTATTAGAATCTATTGACAATGTACATATTCACTGTTGTAGCATTAAACATAATAAACTTAGTTTATAGTAAGTTTCACTGGTAAGGTCACTGAGTTTAAGCCAGGAGTGCAGAAAGGTTACACAGCCGTCTGCTGCATAGATTAAGTGTGAGTTATTACTGTACTATAAGGAAAAAAAAAAATAAATAAAATCAGCCATATATGATGAAAAATACATAAAACATTGACCTGTTATACTGTCCACCAGAACTTGCCAGCGATGCAGCTCCTGCTCCAGCTGACGGATTTCACGTTTTTGGCGACGGTCAGCAACAGTAAGCTCTGTAGAGAAAAATAAATACAGTATATATATATACAATACATGATAAAAGTGAATAAACCCCTCACATTTTTGTAAATATTTTATTATAGGCTTTGGCACTTTGTTACTATGTAAAGTAGTCAGTGCACAGTTTGTATAAGAGTGTTAATTTGGTGCCCCCTAAATAACTCATTACACAGCCATTAATCTCCAAACTGCTGGTAACCAAACTGAGTACACTCCTAAGTGAAAATGGCCAAATCGTGAGGCCACCATTATTTTCAAGCACTGCCTTAATCTTCTTGAGCATGGAGTTCACTAGAGTCTCACAGAAGTCACTGGATCCTCTTCCTTCCTCCATGATGACATCACAAAGCTGGTGGATGTTAAAGACCTTTCTCTCCTTCCCCTTCCATATGAGGATGCCACACAGATTCTGAATAGGATTCAGGTCTGGAGACGTGCTTGGCCAGTCCAGCACCTTAACCCTCAGTTTCTTTAGCAAGGCAGTGATCGTCTTGGAGGTGTGTTTGGGGTAGTTATGTAGGAATATGGCCCTGCAGTCCAGTTTCTGAAAGGAGGGGCTCATAATCTGGTTCAGTATGTCACAGTACATGTTGGCATTTATGGCTTCCTCAATGAGCTGTATCTCTCCACAGCCGGCAGAACTCATGCAGCCCCAAACCATGACATTCCCACTTGTCTTTTATGCTCCTCACCTGGCTGCTGCCACACACGCTTGATGCCACCTGAACCAAATAAGTTTATCTTGGTCTCATCAGCCCACAGGAGATGATAACTGGAATCCATGTGCTGTCTTCAGCAAACTGTTTTTTGTGCATCATCTTTAGAAGAGGTTTCCTTCTTGGATGATAACTATGCAGACCAATTTATTGCAGTGTATAGTCTGCGCAATGGCAGACTTAACCTCTGCAGAAATGGTGGCAGCACTCACACGTTTTTTTGAAAAGACAACCTCTGGATATGACTAAGAACACACATCCGCCTTTTCTGCCGTTTGTCGGATCTGGCACACTCCCGCACTCGGATCTGGCAACTTCCTGGTCACATGCTCCGGTCACATGACAGCACGTGACCGGAGCTTGTCGCACAGCCACTGTACTATATACACTGTACGGGAGCGCGACAGATCCGACAAATGGCAGAAAAGCCGGATGTGTGTTATTAGCCTAAGATGTTGAGTATCTGCACTTAAGTTCTTTGGTCGGCCATGGTGAGGCCTGCTTTGAGTGAAACCTGTCTTGATAAACCACTGTAAAGTCTTGGCCACCACACTGCAGCTCAGTTTCCAGTTGTTGGTGATCTTCTTGCCTAAGTCATCTTTATGTAAAGCAACAATTCTGTTTTTCAGATCCTTAAAGAATTCTTTGCCATGAGGTGCCATGCTGAAACGTCTAGTGAGCAGTATGAGAGACTGAACGACAACCCTAAACAGCTATTCAACACTTTCAATTCTCACCTCCGTCCTCCAGCACCACCTCCCTCTCCTCTCAGCTGAAGACTTTGCCTCTTTCTACAAGCAGAAGATTGACAACATCAGAGCAAGCTTTGGCCCACAATCACCACAGCCCCTCATCATAGCTACTCAGCCCTCTTCCTCCTAATCCAGCTTCTCCACCACGAAAGAAGATAATCTTTTCACTCTACTCTCAAGATCACATCTAACCTCCTGTGCACTTGACCCGCTCCCGTCGCACCTCATTCCCAAAATCACCGCAGCCCTCATCGCAGCCCTAACTCAGCTCTTCAACCTATCACTAACAAGTGGTGTATTCCCTTCATGCTTTAAACATGCCTACATTACACCCATCCTCAAAAAGCCCTTCCTTGACCCATTCTCTGTGTCAAACTATCGCCCAATATCCCTTCTCCCCTATGCATAAAAACTACTGGAAAAGCATGTCCATATTGAATAGTCCTCATACCCCTCCTCCTGCTCCCTCTTTGACCAGCTACAATCTGGCTTCCGACCGCATCACTACTGAAACTGCTCTAACCAAAGTCACCAATGACCCACTAACCGCCAAAGCCAAGCGACCCTACTCTGTCCTCCTCCTCATGGACCTGTCCTCTGCCTTCGACACAGTAGACCACTCCCTCCTACTACAGATTCTCTCATCTCTGGGCATTACAGACTTGGCCCTATCTTGGATCTCCTCATACCTAACGGACCTTTTAGTGTCTCCCATTCTCACACCACTTCCTCATCTTGCCCACTATCTGTCGGTGTCCCCCAAGGTTCAGTTCTTGGACCCCTGCTGTTCTCCATCTACACCTTTGGCCTGGGACAGCTCATAGAATCCCACGGCTTTCAGTATCATCTCTATGCCGAAGACACACAGATCTACCTCTCTGGACCGGACATTACCTCACTACTAACTAAAATTCCACAATGTCTGTCTGCTATTTCATCCTCCTTCTCTGCACAGTTCCTAAAGCTTAACATGGACAAAACAGAACTCATTGTCTTTCCTCCTCCTCACTTAACTCCTCCAACAAGCCTTTCCATCAAACTTGATGGTTGCTCACTCTCCCCAGTCTCACAAGCTCGTTGCCTTGGAGTAACCCTCGACTATGCTCTATCCTTCAAGCCACACATCCAAGCCCTCTTCACCTCATGCAGACTACAACTCAAAAATATCTCCTGGATCCGTGCTTTCCTTAACCAAGAATCAGCAAAAATATTAGTGCATGCCCTCATCATCTCCCGCCTCGACTACTGCAATCTCCTGCTCTCTGGCCTCCCTTCCAACACTCTTGCACTTCTCCAATCTATCCTAAACTCTGCGGCCCGCTTAATCCACCTCTCCCCTGCTATGCCCCAGCCTTGCCACTCTGCCAATCCCTTCACTGGCTTCCCATCACCCAACGACTCCAGTTCAAAACATTAACCATGAGATACAAAGCCATCCACAACCTGTCTTCTCCTTACATCTGTGACGTAGTCTCCCGGTACCTACCTGCTCGCAACCTCAGAGCCTCACAAGATCTCCTTTTTTACTCCTCTCTTATCTCCTCTTCCCACAATCGTGTACAAGATTTCTCCCGTGCCTCCCCCATACTCTGGAACGCTCTACCTCAGTATATCAGACTCTCCCCTACCGTGGAAAGCTTCAAGAGGAACCAGAAGACCCATCTCTTCCAACAAGCCTATAACCTACAATAACCCTCAGTCCAGTACACCACTGCGCAACCAGCTCTGTCCTCACCTATTGTACCATTACCCATTCCCTGTAGACTGTGAGCCCTCACGGGCAGGGTCCTCTCTCCTCCTATACCAGTCTGTTTTGTATTGTTAATGATTGTTGTACGTATACCCTCTTTCACTTGTAAAGCGCCATGTAATAAATTGCGCTATAATAATAAATAATAATAACCACAAATTTAACACACCAGCTCCCCATTCACACCTGAGACCTTGTAACACTAATGATTAGGCGCAAATTCAAAATTTTCACATAGGGGTGTATTCACGTTTGTTGCCAGCTGTTTATATATTAATGATTGTATGTTGAGTTATATAGAGGGCACCAATTTTACACTGTTATCAAGCTGTACACTGGCTACTTTACATTGTATCAAACTATCATCTTCAATGTTGTCCCATGAAAAGATAAAATATTTACAAAAATGTAAATGGTGTAAATAAACTCAATTTAAAAAAAATACTAGAACCACACAGGTAAATTATAGTTAATGAACAATAGTGAAGTCTAAAGGCGGCATTACACGCTATGATATATCGTGCGATCGCACCCGCCCCCGTCGTTTGTGCGTCACGGGCAATTTGTTGATCGTGGCGCACAATATCGTTAACCCCCGTCACACGTACTTACCTCCCTAACGACGTCGCTGTGGGCTGCGAACATCCTCTTCCTGAAGGGGGTGGGACGTTTGGCGTCACAGCGACGTCACACAGCGGCCGCCCAATAGAAGCGGAGGGGCGGAGATGAGCGGCTGGAAAACCCTGCCCACCTCCTTCCTTCCTCATTGCCGGTGGGACGCAGGTACGCTGTGTTAGTCGTTCCCGGTGAGTATTTTTGCTCGTTAACAGTCGTTCGGAGGTGTCACATGGTACGACATCTCTAATGATGCCGGATGTGCGTCAGAAATTTTGTGACCCCGACGACATATCGTTAGATATATCGTAGCATGTGACGGGGCCTTTAGGCTATGTGCGCGCAGTGCGCTTTTCGGCTCAAAACTGCATGACTTTGCTGCCCCAGCAAAGTCTATGACTTTTTATTTTTGTTGTCCGCACACAACTTTTTATTTAGCTGCGTTTTTGTGCTAAAAAATAAATAAATAAATAAATAAAAATGGACATGTCAATTCTTTCCTGTGTTTTTCACCCATGCAATGCATTGGAAAAAAACGCAGCAAAATGCAGCCAATAATGCACCGAAACGCGGTAAAAAACGCTGTGTGCGCACAGTAGCCTACATAAAGCAGTAAGCTGCATATCTGCAGGGTTTTTTTTTTGCTAGTGTAAGGAAGTTACAGCAAATCACTTCATTCACTTTGTTAGGAGATGACTAACTTTGTATTTTAGCTAAAACAAAACAAAAAACACTTACCATGTTCCAGAACTTCGTCTCGGGAATCCCTACAAAAATAATCACATCATCAAAATGAAAGAAAGATATACACTGTCTAACAGAACTAAAGTAATCAATCCATACACACAGACAGAGCACCACTACTAAACGAACAAGGATCGCCAGTTGGACACTGAATGTATCTCACCAAATTTTTAGATTTGACCAGTCGGTATCAATAAATACATTATGTGCTTGGACATGTTACAAACAAATATGTTCCCATTGTTCAAACTTAACAACAAGACTTAGAACAATAAATGGAGTAGGTAACGTCGACATATGTGCATCATACACACACGAGCATTGAGTAAATTAATGTACAAATATAAAGACAGTGGTAAAGAAGGGAATTTTGTTTACTTACCGTAAATTCCTTTTCTTCTAGCTCCAATTGGGAGACCCAGACAATTGGGTGTATAGCTATGCCTCCGGAGGCCACACAAAGTACTACACTAAAAGTGTAAAGCCCCTCCCCTTCAGCCTATACAACCCCCGTGCTGCCACGGGCTCCTCAGTTTTGGTGCAAAAGCAAGAAGGAGGAAAAAATTATAAACTGGTTTAAAGTAAATTCAATCCGAAGGAATATCGGAGAACTGAAACCATTCAACATGAACAACATGTGTACACAAAAACAGGGGCGGGTGCTGGGTCTCCCAATTGGAGCTAGAAGAAAAGGAATTTACGGTAAGTAAACAAAATTCCCTTCTTCTTTGGCGCTCCATTGGGAGACCCAGACAATTGGGACGTCCAAAAGCAGTCCCTGGGTGGGTAAATAATACCTCATAATAGAGCCGTAACGGCTCCGTCCTACAGGTGGGCAACCGCCGCCTGAAGGACTCGCCTACCTAGGCTGGCATCTGCCGAAGCATAGGTATGCACCTGATAGTGTTTCGTGAAAGTGTGCAGGCTCGACCAGGTAGCTGCCTGACACACCTGCTGAGCCGTAGCCTGGTGTCGCAAGGCCCAGGACGCTCCCACGGCCCTGGTAGAATGGGCCTTCAGTCCTGAGGGAACCGGAAGCCCCGAGGAACGATAAGCTTCGAGAATTGGTTCCTTGATCCACCGAGCCAGGGTTGATTTGGAAGCTTGTGTCCCTTTACGCTGGCCAGCGACAAGGACAAAGAGTGCATCCGAGCGGCGCAGGGGCGCCGTACGAGAAATGTAGACTCTGAGTGCTCTCACCAGATCTAACAAGTGCAAATCCTTTTCACATTGGTGAACTGGATGAGGACAAAACGAGGGTAAGGAGATGTCCTGATTGAGATGAAAAGGGGATACCACCTTAGGGAGGAATTCCGGAACCGGACGCAGAACCACCTTGTCCTGGTGAAACACCAGGAAGAAGGGAATTTTGTTTACTTACCGTAAATTCCTTTTCTTCTAGCTCCAATTGGGAGACCCAGACAGTGGGTGTATAGCTACTGCCTCTGGAGGCCGCACAAAGAACTACACTTAAAAGTGTAAGGCCCCTCCCCTTCTGGCTATACACCCTCCCGTAGGAGTACGGATTCCTCAGTTTTAGTACCAAAGCAAGGAGGAGGAAAGCCAATAACAGTTTCAAAAACAAATTCAATCAGATAACAAGATCGGAGAACTTAAGAAACAACATGAACAACATGTGCACCCGAAAAACGAAACCCTAAGAACAAATAGGGCGGGTGCTGGGTCTCCCAATTGGAGCTAGAAGAAAAGGAATTTACGGTAAGTAAACAAAATTCCCTTCTTTTTCGCTCCTAATTGGGAGACCCAGACAGTGGGACGTCCAAAAGCAGTCCCTGGGTGGGTAAAAAGATACCACATGAACGGGCTGTCAGACAGCCCTTTCCTACAGGTGGGCCACCGCCGCCTGAAGGACCTGTCTACCTAGGCTGGCATCTGCCGAAGCGTAGGTATGCACTTGATAGTGTTTGGTAAACGTGTGCAGACTCGACCAGGTAGCCGCTTGGCACACCTGCTGAGCCGTAGCCTGATGCCGCAATGCCCAGGACGCACCAACGGCTCTGGTAGAATGGGCCTTCAGTCCAGATGGAATCGGAAGCCCAGCAGAACGGTATGTGTGAAGAATTGGTTCCTTGATCCACCGCGCCAGGGTGGATTTGGAAGCTTGCGATCCCTTATGCTGACCAGCGACTAGGACAAAGAGCGCATCAGAACGGCGTAGAGACGCCGTGCGAGAAATGTAAATCCTGAGTGCTCTCACCAGGTCCAACAGATGTAAACCTTTTTCAAATTGGTGAACTGGATGCGGACACAAAGATGGCAAAGTGATATCCTGATTGAGATGAAAGGAAGAAACCACCTTGGGAGAAAACTCTGGAATTGGACGCAGTACTACCTTGTCTTGGTGAAACACCAGGAAGGGAGATTTGCAAGATAACGCCGCTAGCTCGGACACTCTTCGAAGAGACGTGACCGCCACAAGAAAAACTACTTTTTGTGAAAGCCGAGAAAGGGAAACCTCTTTCAAAGGCTCGAAAGGCGGCTTCTGGAGAGCAATGAGAACCTTGTTCAGATCCCAGGGTTCCAATGGCCGTCTGTAAGGAGGAACGATATGACAAACTCCTTGGAGAAACGTGCGTACTTTAGAAAGTCGTGCCAAGCGCTTCTGAAAGAATACGGATAGCGCGGAGACTTGACCCTTAAGAGAGCTAAGCGACAAACCTTTTTCCAACCCAGACTGCAGGAAGGAAAGAAAAATTGGCAATGCAAATGGCCAGGGAGAAAACCCTTGAGCCAAGCACCAAGCTAAGAATATCTTCCACGTCCTGTGATAGATCTTAGCTGAGGATGGTTTTCTAGCCTGTCTCATTGTGGCAACAACTTCATGAGATAAACCGGAGGCCGCTAGGATCCAGGACTCAATGGCCACACAGTCAGGTTCAGGGCCGCAGAATTCAGATGGAAAAACGGCCCTTGAGACAGCAAATCTGGACGGTCTGGTAGTGCCCACGGTTGGCCTACCGTGAGATGCCACAGATCCGGGTACCACGACCTTCTTGGCCAGTCTGGAGCGACGAGAATGGCTCGATGGCAGTCGGACCTGATTTTCCGGAGAACTCTGGGTAACAATGCTAGAGGTGGGAACACATAGGGGAGTCGGAATTGCGACCAATCCTGAACCAAGGCGTCTGCCGCCAGCGCTCGGTGATCGTGAGACCGTGCCATGAAAACTGGGACCTTGTTGTTGTGCCGTGACGCCATCAGATCGACGTCCGGCGTCCCCCAGCGGCAACAGATCTGCTGAAACACGTCCGGGTGAAGGGACCATTCTCCTGCGTCCATGCCCTGGCGACTGAGAAAGTCTGCTTCCCAGTTTTCCACGCCTGGGATGTGAACTGCGGATATGGTGGACGCTTTGCTTTCCACCCACGTCAAAATCCGCCGGACTTCCTGAAAGGCTTGGCGACTGCGTGTTCCCCCTTGGTGGTTGATGTACGCCACCGCCGTGGAATTGTCCGACTGAATCCGAATCTGCTTGCCTTCCAGCCATTGTTGGAAGGCTCGCAGAGCAAGGTAGATTGCTCTGATTTCCAGAACATTGATCTGCAGGGTGGACTCTTCCTGAGTCCACGTCCCCTGAGCCCTGTGGTGGAGAAACACCGCTCCCCACCCTGATAGGCTCGCATCCGTCGTGACCACTGCCCAGGACGGAGGAAGGAACGACTTTCCCTGTGACAATGAGGTGGGGAGAAGCCACCAACGCAGAGAGTCGTTGGCAGTCTGAGAGAGGGAGACAGTCCTGTCGAGGGACGTCGACTTCCCGTCCCATTGGCGGAGAATGTCCCATTGTAGAGGGCGCAGATGAAACTGCGCGAACGGGACCGCCTCCATTGCTGCTACCATCTTTCCTAGGAAATGCATGAGGCGCCTCAGTGAGTGCGACTGGCTCTGAAGGAGAGATTGCACTCCTGTCCTTAGCGAACACTGCTTGTCCAGTGGAAGCTTCACTATCGCTGAGAGAGTATGAAACTCCATGCCAAGATAAGTCAGAGATTGGGTCGGGATGAGATGCGACTTTGGAAAGTTGATAATCCACCCGAAACTCTGGAGAGTGTCTAGTGCCACTTTCAGACTGTGTTGGCATGCCTCTTGAGAGGGTGCCTTTATAAGCAGGTCGTCTAGATACGGGATGACCGAGTGACCCTGCGAGTGCAGAACAGCTACTACTGCTGCCATGACCTTGGTGAAGACCCGGGGGGCTGTTGCCAGACCGAAAGGTAACGCTACGAACTGCAGGTGTTCGTCGTGTATGACGAAGCGTAGGAAACGCTGATGCTCTGGCGCAATCGGCACGTGGAGATACGCATCTTTGATATCTATTGATGCTAGAAAGTCTCCTTGAGACATTGAGGCTATGACGGAGCGTAGGGATTCCATCCGGAACCTCCTGACTTTTACGTGTCTGTTGAGCAACTTTAGATCCAGGACGGGTCGATACGATCCGTCCTTTTTTGGGACTACAAACAGATTGGAGTAAAAACCGTGACCTTGTTCCTGAAGAGGGACGGAGGTCACCACTCCTTCCGCCTTTAGAGCGGCCACCGCCTGCAACAGAGCATCGGCTCGGTCTGGTGGTGGAGAAGTTGTGAAGAAACGAGTTGGCGGACGAGAACTGAACTCTATCCTGTACCCGTGAGACAGAATATCCCTCACCCAACGGTCTTTGACGCGTGACAGCCAAATGTCGCCAAAGTGGGAAAGCCTCCCACCGACCGAGGGAGACTGCAAGTCAGGAGGACGCCGTCTTGGCAACGGTTCCTCCGGCTGTCCTTTTTGGGCGTGACTGAGACCTCCAAGAATCTGAGCGTCTCTGGTCTTTTTGAGTCTTTTTTGACGAGGCGAATTGGGACCTGCCCGGTCCTCGAAAGGACCGATAACCAGACTGACCCTTCCTCTGTTGGGGTTTGTTTTGTCTGTGTTGCGGTAAGGATGAGTCCTTACCCTTGGAGTGTTTGATGATTTCATCCAAACGCTCTCCAAACAATCGGTCACGAGAAAAAGGCAAATTGGTTAAGCACTTCTTGGAATGAGAATCTGCCTTCCAATGTCTCAACCACAGGGCCCTACGCAAAACAACGGAGTTGGCTGACGCCACTGCCGTGCGGCTTGTAGCGTCAAGAACAGCATTAATCGCGTACGACGCGAATGCCGACATTTGCGAGGTCAATGGTGCTACCTGCGGGGCAAATGCACGTGTGACTGAGTCGACTTGCACAAGCCCGGCTGAGATAGCTTGGAGTGCCCATACGGCAGCAAAAGATGGCGCTAACGACGCTCCAATCGCTTCATAGATGGATTTCAGCCAGAGCTCCATCTGCCTGTCAGTGGCATCTTTAAGTGCCGCTCCATCTTCAACTGCAACCAAGGATCTAGCTGCAAGCCTGGAAATTGGAGGATCCACTTTTGGACACTGGGTCCAACCCTTGACCACCTCAGGGGGAAAAGGATAGCGTGTATCTTTAAGCCGTTTAGAAAAACGCCTTTCCGGATAAGCGTGGGGTTTCTGGATTGCGTCTCTAAAGTCAGCGTGGTCCAGAAAAGTGCTTAATGTACGCTTAGGATATCTGAAATGGATTTTCTCGTGCTGCGAAGCTGACTCCTCTACAGGAGGAGCTGGTGGGGAAATATTTAACATCTTATTGATGGACGCTATAAGATCATTAACTATGGCGTCACCATCTGGTGTATCTAGATTGAGAGCGGTCCCAGGATCAGAATCCTGATCAGTGACGTCCGCTTCATCACCCATAGATTCATCTCGCTGGGATCCTGACCATTGAGATGAATGTGAAGGCCCCTCATAGCGAGCCCGCTTAGGTTGCCTGGGGCCAGTCTTCACCCTGAGGTGTATGTGCCCGTCCCGGAGCTTGGAGTTAATTCAGCTGAGGGGGACCAGGGGGCAATGATTGCACAGTGTCCGTGGCCTGAAGTACAGGCCTAGCTCGCAATGCGTCAAGAATTTGTGACATAGTGAGAGACATTCTGTCAGCAAAAGCTGTAAACTCAGTTCCTGTCACCTGGACAGCATTCACAGGTGGTACACCCTGGGTCACGTCCAGCAGAGGTCCCGACTGTGCAAGCGCCGCAGGGGCCGAGCACTGCACACAATGGGGGTCAGTGGAGCCTGCCGGTAGAAAAGTCCCACATGCGGTACAGGAAGCATATAATGTCTGTGCCTTGGCACCCTTGCGTTTTGCGGACGACATGCTGTTGGCTCTCTGCAATGTGAGAGAGTCTATAGCCAAAGGGCGACTAGCGCTATGCAGTACAAAGTATTTGCAGGAACAAAATACTAAGATTACTACTGGCACAAGACTGGGGGTGAGCCCTGAGGGCTGCTTACCGCCCGCTGAATAGCGGGTAAGAGGCGCAGATTCCTTGTCTGGGTCTCCCCGGCTCCCCTCTGCAGCTCAGCGTGTCAGCAGGAATGGCTGCCGGCGTCTGTGGAGAGGGGCGGTCCGTGGGAGTTCCCAAACAAAAGTGCGGGAAACAGCGTCCCCTCTGTGCCTATTGTGAGGGCTGGAGTATGTAAAAACGACTCCAGCCCTCAGCGCTGATGCACTGACCAGCGTCCCGCCCCTCTCCTGACTGGCAGGTCCGGGGGCGGGAACGAACGGAAATAGGCCGCAAAAAGCCGGGGACTCGAGTTATCAGCGCGGCCGCCGTAAAAGCGCGGCCCGCGCTGAAGTCCCCGGCGCACCACAAGTGCCAGCCGCGCCGCAGTCCCAGCGGCCGGCGCGACCTTTTCCCAAAAGTGTGCCTGCTTCAGCGAAGCTGAATGAGGCTATGGCACAAGCGCCGCAGCGCTAATGTCCCCGGCGCACTACAACACCCAGCATGCTGCGGTGTGAGCGCCAAATGCACGGGGACACAGAGTACCTTGAGGAAGCAGGGCCATGTCCCTGATGTACTCCGCTCCATCCAGCATCTTCTCCAGGGGCTGTAGATGGAGCACGGTCTCAGTGCCTGGAGACCAGTAAATCCCACTTCACCCAGAGCCCTGTAAAAAGGGATGGGGAAGGAATCAGCATGTGGGCTCCGGCCGCCGTACCCGCAATGGGTACCTCAACCTTACAAACACCTCCGACATACAGTGGGGTGAGAAGGGAGCATGCTGGGAGCCCTGTATGGGCCCTCTTTTCTTCCATCCGACATAGTCAGCAGCTGCTGCTGACTAAAAACAATGGAGCTATGCGTGCGTGTCTGACCTCCTGCGCACAAAGCTAAAACTGAGGAATCCGTACTCCTACGGGAGGGTGTATAGCCAGAAGGGGAGGGGCCTTACACTTTTAAGTGTAGTTCTTTGTGCGGCCTCCAGAGGCAGTAGCTATACACCCACTGTCTGGGTCTCCCAATTAGGAGCGAAAAAGAAAGGAGCTTTGCATGACAACGCTGCTAGCTCAGACACTCTCCGAAGTGAGGTGACTGCTACTAGAAAAACCACTTTCTGCGAAAGGCGTGCGAGCGAAATATCCCTCATTGGCTCGAACGGTGGTTTCTGAAGAACCATCAGCACCCTGTTCAGATCCCAGGGTTCTAACGGACGCTTGTAAGGAGGGACGATGTGACAAACCCCTTGCAGGAACGTGCGTACCTGTGGGAGTCTGGCCAGGCGCTTCTGAAAAACACAGAGAGCGCAGAGACTTGTCCCTTAAGGGAGCCTAGCGACAAACCCTTTTCCAATCCGGATTGAAGAAAGGACAGAAAAGTGGGCAAGGCAAATGGCCAGGGAGAGAAACCCTGAGCAGAGCACCACGACAGGAATATTTTCCACGTCCTGTGGTAGATCTTGGCGGACGTTGGTTTCCTAGCCTGTCTCATAGTGGCAATGACCTCTTGAGATAATCCTGAAGACGCTAGGATCCAGGACTCAATGGCCACACAGTCAGGTTGAGGGCCGCAGAATTCAGATGGAAAAACGGCCCTTGAGACAGCAAGTCTTGTCGGTCTGGCAGTGCCCACGGTTGTCCGACCGTGAGATGCCACAGATCCGGGTACCACGACCTCCTCGGCCAGTCTGGAGCGACGAGGATGGCGCGGCGGCAGTCGGCCCTGATCTTGCGTAACACTCTGGGCAACAGTGCCAGAGGAGGAAACACATAAGGAAGCTGAAACTGCGACCAATCCTGAACTAAGGCGTCTGCCGCCAGAGCTCTGTGATCTTGAGATCGAGCCATGAATGTTGGGACCCTGTTGTTGTGCCGTGACGCCATTAGGTCGACGTCCGGCATCCCCCAGCGGCAACAGATCTCCTGAAACACGTCCGGGTGAAGGGACCATTCCCCTGCGTCCATGCCCTGGCGACTGAGAAAGTCTGCTTCCCAGTTTTCCACGCCCGGGATGTGAACTGCGGAGATGGTGGAGGCCGTGGCTTCCACCCACATCAAAATCCACCGGACTTCCTGGAAGGCTTGCCGACTGCGTGTTCCACCTTGGTGGTTGATGTAAGCCACCGCTGTGGAGTTGTCCGACTGAATTCGGATCTGCTTGCCTTCCAGCCACTGCTGGAACGCCTTTAGGGCAAGATACACTGCCCTGATCTCCAGAACATTGATCTGAAGTGAGGACTCTCGCTGAGTCCACGTACCCTGAGCCCTGTGGTGGAGAAAGACTGCTCCCCACCCTGACAGACTCGCGTCCGTCGTGACCACCGCCCAGGATGGGGGTAGGAAGGATTTCCCCTTCGATAATGAGGTGGGAAGAAGCCACCACCGAAGGGAAGCTTTGGTTGCCTGAGAGAGGGAGACGTTCCTGTCTAGGCACGTCGGCATCCTGTCCCATTTGCGTAGGATGTCCCATTGAAGAGGACGCAGGTGAAACTGCGCGAAAGGGACTGCCTCCATTGCTGCCACCATCTTCCCCAGGAAGTGCATGAGGCGCCTCAAGGGGTGTGACCGACCTTGAAGGAGAGATTGCACCCCTGTCTGTAGTGAACGCCGTTTGTCCAGCGGAAGCTTCACTATCGCTGGAAGAGTATGAAACTCCATGCCAAGATATGTCAGCGATTGGACCGGTGTCAGATTTGACTTTGGAAAATTGATGATCCACCCGAAACTCTGGAGAGTCTCCAGAGTAACATTGAGGCTGTGTTGGCATGCCTCTTGAGAGGGTGCCTTGACCAGCAGATCGTCTAAGTAAGGTATCACCGAGTGACCCTGAGAGTGGAGGACCGCAACTACTGTAGCCATGACCTTGGTGAAAACCCTTGGGGCTGCCGCCAGGCCGAACGGCAGTGCCGCGAACTGAAGGTGTTCTTCTCCTATGGCGAAGCGCAGGAAGCGCTGATGCTCTGGAGCAATCGGTACGTGGAGATAAGCATCTTTGATATCGATCGATGCGAGGAAATCTCCTTGGGACATTGAGGCGATGACGGAGCGGAGGGATTCCATCCGGAACCGCCTGGTCATTACGTGTTTGTTGAGCAGTTTTAGGTCCAAAACAGGACGGAAGGACCCGTCCTTCTTTGGAACCACAAACAGGTTGGAGTAGAAACCGTGACCCTGTTGCTGAAGAGGAACCGGGACCACCACTCCTTCTGCCTTCAGAATGCCCACCGCCTGCAGAAGAGCCTCGGCTCGCTCGGGAGGTGGAGATGTTCTGAAGAATCGAGTCGGAGGACGAGAGCTGAACTCTATCCTGTAACCGTGAGACAAAATGTCTCTCACCCAACGGTCTTTTACTTGTGGCAGCCAGGTGTCGCAAAAGCGGGAGAGCCTGCCACCGACCGAGGATGCGGTGTGAGGAGGCCGTAAGTCATGAGGAAGCCGCCTTGGTAGCGGCACCTCTGGCGGTCTTTTTAGGGCGTGATTTAGACCGCCATGCGTTGGAGTTCCTCTGATCCTTCTGAGGCCTTTTGGACGAGGAGAATTGGGACCTGCCCGCCCCCCGAAAGGACCGAAACCTCGACTGTCCTCTCCTCTGTTGGGGTGTTTTTGGTTTGGCCTGGGGTAAGGATGTTTCCTTTCCCTTGGATTGTTTGATGATTTCATCCAATCTCTCACCAAACAAACGGTCGCCAGAAAATGGCAAACTAGTTAAGAACTTTTTGGAAGCCGAATCTGCCTTCCATTCCCGTAGCCACAAGGCCCTGCGTATTGCCACCGAATTGTCGGCTGCAACCGCCGTACGGCTCGCAGAGTCCAGGACAGCATTAATAGCGTAGGACGCAAATGCCGACGTTTGAGAGGTTATGGACGCCACCTGCGGCGCAGACGTACGTGTGAGTGCGTCAATTTGCGCCTGACCAGCTGAGATAGCTTGGAGTGCCCATACGGCTGCGAATGCTGGAGCAAAAGACGCGCCGATAGCTTCATAGATGGATTTCAACCAGAGCTCCATCTGTCTGTCAGTGGCATCCTTGAGTGAAGCTCCATCTTCCACTGCAACTATGGATCTAGCCGCCAGTCTGGAGATTGGAGGATCCACCTTGGGACACTGAGTCCAGCCCTTGACCACGTCAGGGGGGAAGGGGTAACGTGTATCCTTAAGGCGCTTGGAAAAACGCTTATCTGGACAAGCTCGGTGTTTCTGGACTGCCTCTCTGAAGTCAGAGTGGTCCAGAAACATACTCGTTGTACGCTTAGGAAACCTGAAACGGAATTTCTCCTGCTGAGAAGCTGACTCCTCCACTGGAGGAGCTGAGGGAGAAATATCCAACATTTGATTGATGGATGCAATAAGATCATTCACTATAGCGTCCCCATCTGGAGTATCAAGGTTGAGAGCGGCTTCAGGATCAGAATCCTGATCAGCTACCTCCGCTTCATCATACAGAGAGTCCTCTCGCTGAGACCCTGAACAATGTGATGATGTCGAGGGGATTTCATAGCGAGCTCGCTTAGCCGGTCTGGGGCTGCGTTCTATGTCAGAGACCTCACTCTGGGATCTATGAGACACCCCGGGAGAACATTGTTGTTCCAACTGAGGGGGGCCAGGGGGCAATGATTCCACAGTGCCCATGGCTTGAGATGCCGGCCTGGACTGCAAGGCTTCTAATATCTTAGCCATAGTCTCAGAAAGTCTTTCAGTAAAAACTGCAAACTCCGTCCCTGTCACCTGGACAGTGTTAACAGGTGGTTCTCCCTGGGCCACCCTTAGCAGAGGCTCCGGCTGAGTAAGTGCCACAGGGGCCGAGCATTGCACACAATGAGGGTCAGTGGAACCTGCCGGCAGTATAGCCGTACATGCTGCACAGGCAGCATAGTAAGTCTGTGCTTTGGCACCCTTGCTATTTGTGGACGACATGCTGTTGTCTCCTCTGAGCAATACAGGAGGGTATATAGCCAAATAAACAACCGTGCACCATACAGTGTAAAGTATAGCCTATAATCATATAATCTATAAGTACACTTCTGCACTAGTGGGGCCAGCACCACAGGTGCTGCTTACCGCCCGCGCAAAGCGGTTGTGTGGTCACCAGAATTCCTGCCTGGGTCTCCCTGAGCTTGTCTCCCCTCTCCAGCGTTAGCAGAGCTGACAGGAATGGCTGCCGGCGTCCTGAGGAGAGGAGGGGGCCGTGGGCGTGCCCTAGAAAGTGCGGGAATCTGGTGCCCCACTGTGCACAGTGAGGGGGGTGGAGTATGCAAAGCATGCTCCAGCCTCAGTTGCTGACGTCCTTTACAGCGTCCCGCCCTTCCCCTGACTGGCAGGTCTGGGGGCGGGAAAAGAATGAGACTAGGCCGCAAAAGCCGGGGACTAAATTATAAGCGCGGCCGCCGTATAAGCGCGGTCGGCGCGGAAGTCCCCGGCGCACTAACAGTCCCAGCCGCGCCGCAGTGATAACAATGGCAGCGGCGGTCAGCGCGGCAGTCCCCATACACTAACACACTCAGCGACGCTGCAGTGTGTAAAAGCACAAACGCAGTCAGCGCCGCGGTCCCCGGTGCACTAGCACACCCAGCAATGCTGGAGTGTTGCTGTGTGCGGTCCCCACGGGGACACAGAGTACCTCAAAGTAGCAGGGCCATGTCCCTGAACGATACTCGGCTCCTATCCAGCAGAGTCCTCAGGAGCTGTGGATGGAGCACGGTCTCATGTGCCTGGAGACCGATAGGATCCCACTTCACCCAGAGCCCTAAGGGGGATGGGGAAGGAAAACAGCATGTGGGCTCCAGCCTCCGTACCCGCAATGGGTACCTCAACCTTAACAACACTGCCGACAAGAGTGGGGTGAGAAGGGAGCATGCCGGGGGGCCCTGTTATGGGCCCTCTTTTCTTCCATCCGACATAGTCAGCAGCTGCTGCTGACTAAGCTGTGGAGCTATGCGTGGATGTCTGCCTCCTTCGCACAAAGCATAACAACTGAGGAGCCCGTGGCAGCACGGGGGGTGTATAGGCTGAAGGGGAGGGGCTTTACACTTTTAGTGTAGTACTTTGTGTGGCCTCCGGAGGCATAGCTATACACCCAATTGTCTGGGTCTCCCAATGGAGCGCCAAAGAAAATCCTTTGAACACAATGGAAAGATTTCGAATGGACAAAGCAAGAGTTCAATATCCACTACACATTTCTGGAGAGATCATTATCCAATTCCTCCAGTTTTTGCACAAAACTAAAAAGAACCAAAAATAACAATTTCTTACCTAAGTTTTGTGTCATCAAGCATGTCCTCTGCATCAGAAAAGTTTAGGATTTGATCTCCTTTGGGTAAAGGCTGAACTGAAACATTTACAAAAAGAAAAAAAAAAAAATGATTACTCTTGATTATCAGCATTTAAAGGGAACCATCCATGAGGATTTTGCTATATGAAGTAAAGGCAGTATCATACTGGCACTAGGATGCTGAATCCAGGCATACCTTTTGTTGAAGATTGGATGCTTGACTGCTGAAATATCTGTAACCAAAGTTATAGAAATGTACGGCACCTTTGACAGGTGCCGCTTTGTGAGCCTTTGTGGGTTGGGTCCTCCTGCGTCTTGCATTGCATAACACTCTTTTTTATTTAAATTTCGTTGCGTGCGCATTCCCAAAGTATTGATGTCTTCATTAAAATGGTGCCGGAGTCTGTGCATGCGCGTCCTGCAATCTCAGGAGCCGTTTTATTGAAGACACTGTGGTGAAGACTGAGCGGCATCGCATTTACTTTATATAGCAAAATCCTGGGGTTTTGTTCTCTTTAAAAGGGGTTGGGTTATTCCCTTTCAGTTAGGTTTTTCATCCTCGGGCACAGTTTGGTGTAAAAAAGAAACAAAACAAAAAAAAAACCAAAAACACAGCACTGTACTCATCATTCCTGGATCTACCAGCTAGTCTTCACCACTGCTCCGTTGTTTGTTTGGCAGGGCTGCTACGCTGACGTCATGTAGACAGCAAGACAGCCAACTCAGTGACTAAGAGGAGCATCCCTCCGTCTATACTGGTATAGCTACTGACCTCTCCGATTGGCTGCCATCGTGACCGGAAGCATCGGCAGACACTAGCCGGTTGATCTGAAGACAGTGAGGATAGTGCGGATTGTTTTTTTATACCCAAATCTGCCCTGGGTCGGAGATTAACTGAAATAGGACGACACTTTTCATGTGTATGTGCAATATGACAGACAAAACAGGAGCTCCATACCTGTTTGGTCCTCCAGTAGATAATACTGCTTCATAAGCTGCCAGTGCACCTGCAGAGACTTGGCTGTGCGCGACATGTAGAAAACCTCCGGATGCTCATTTAGTAGATCTTGAAAAGTCTCCAGTGTGGGCTGAGAGCTCTGGAAGGAGTAAGGACAACCATTTTACAGAATGCAAAGCGTAGTCAGTCAGTATATTACCAAAATAGTCATCAAAAAGCTGTCCATCCTGATCATAGAAATTGCTGGTTGCATCCAAATGATTATCAGCAGCAATCAGAGCTATCCGTGGCATGGTTCTGTAATAT
The DNA here is from genome assembly GCF_048569485.1 of Anomaloglossus baeobatrachus. Taxonomy (NCBI): domain Eukaryota; kingdom Metazoa; phylum Chordata; class Amphibia; order Anura; family Aromobatidae; genus Anomaloglossus; species Anomaloglossus baeobatrachus. Next base: position 644,260,871 of record NC_134354.1, read on the forward strand.
ATCGGATATCTATGGCATGTGGACAGAGCTCAGCTCCTCAGCCCCCTCCACACATGGGAACCCAAACAATCACATGCATGTACATTATTATGAACTGAGGGGTTAAAGAGGTTGTCCAAATCCCTCTTCTTTATTTTAAAAAGAGACACAGCATAGTCAACATACACACACATACATATACTAAGCCCCTCTGTACCGTTGCCTGGTACCACAGCTGGTCTTACTGATGACAGTAGTGACAGTTGGTCACCAGTGCAGCCAATGATTGGTGACTCCCCACAGATAAAATAAAGAGACCGGTGAGGACCCGGACAGAAGTGAGAGGGTGAGAGTATATTAGTAACCTTTATCCACTGTGAACTGCTGCAAAACGTTTACGGTTCATTGTGTGCCTTGTTACTGACCAGCCACAAGAGGCCGCTGTTTTGCATCTGCATTTGGTTACTATAGCAACATCTCAACGAACTTCACTGGACTTCGAGGGCTGAGGAGGTGCTGTGTGTGAGCTGCAGGGAAAGCGAGAGGTGTGCGTAACAGAAAGGAGCCGCCGCAGAAACACTTAAGTTGGGAAAAAATTCATGCTGGAGTTTAGCAAGAAGTATGACGACGCATGTGAGCAGCATCCTGGCCAGAGAGTCACCATTTTACAGTTGCTGGCTATACTGGTTCACCGCGAGAGGATCTCCAATTCTCTTATTCTGGTACCCGGATACAGTAGACTGGGCCCAGGACCGTGTGCACACTACACTTTACGTTTTGGTACAAAAACACCTAACTGTTTTGGTTAGGCCGACTATAGACACAGTAAGACTGTCAGTTTACAGTTACATTTAAAACCTTAAAGGGACAGAGTGACACATTTGCATTGACTGTTGCTTTATAAGATTTCCAGGACTGTGTTGCTGAGCTGCATGGTTTACCTTCTTACTTTTACCATCTGCCTTCTCTGTGAGGCCTCAGCAATTAAGGGTATTCAGGGGGTTTATGGGATTTGTTTGTGTTTAGGTGGATAAGATGTAACCTCTTGTGCTGCACCACTGGTAGGGTATGTTCACACAAAAAATTATTCCTGCTTCCCCAGAGGGATTACTAGGTACTAGGAGACTGTCCAGATAGTCCTTTGATTAAGCAAAGGTTAAGCAAAGGTGGGTGAGAAGGCAACATAAATTGCCGTTACGGGTGGTGCAGTACAGGGGTGTTGGCCTTCAGGCTTGTATTTATATTCTTCTCTTTTATGGATTTTTCTCTGTTTTGGTAAAGTAAAGCAGCCATTCATCAAGACGACTGCCTACAAGACGGGAGTATCATACGCCTTACTGCCGCAAATAATGGGCAGATGGCCACGAAGGGGATTGTGTGGATGCAGATTAAAGATATGCGGCCAGGACGTTGGCACAAAAGGAGTTGTTCTGGTGGATCATTCCCCCAGAAGGGGTATGGAGGTGACTTTGGGGATGAATGTGTTAGGGGACTTGGACCACTGCCTGTTCACCAAGGTCCACAGTATTGCAAAGCACTACCACCCACCAGCCAACCCAAAAAGTCCTTCAACAGATGGTGAGGAGCTGCTGCTTACAAAAAAGCGCCCTATCAGGCTGCCTCGTAGGCTTGATCAGGATACCCCCACGTGTAATGCTGATGATCACTACCAAGAGAGAATAGCTCTTAATGCTGCCAGTGGGAGCTGTCCAGAAGTTGAATGGTCTGAAAGTGCTTATTGAACTGGTCCCCCAAGACGAAGATGCCCCGACGAGGCCCTTGGTGGCCCGTGCCCTGGCTACAGTGAGAAATGGGTGTATGCCTCTACATGTATCAACCTGCTAGAAAGTGAGGGCACCATCCCAGGAGGTACATTGCTGGCCAAGGTCTATGTGCCTGATGGAGAGATACTCAGGAGAATGGGATTCACCCTCTGACACATCCAGGGATCATCATGGTCATATGCAGTCGAAGCAGTCAGAAGTGGGACTCTCACGGCAGATTGGAACAGATGGGAGTGGACCGTGGAACCCTAATTTCTGCTCAGCAAAAGCTTGTAGAAAATGCCCTGTGGGAGTTTCAGGAAGCTTTCTCACATCATGATGAAGATTTCGCGTTCACGACTGTAATCGAACCGAGGAACACAGCCCCTATATGGGAACACTACCAGCAAATTCATCCGAAGAACCAGGAAGTAAAGAACATGGTGGCCAGTATGTTGGACAACCAGGTTATCCAAGCGAGTCAGAGTACTTGGGTGACCTAAGTGGTCCTGGTATGCAAAAAGAATGGGTCCCTCAGGTTCTGTGTTGACCAAAGAAAATTGAATGTTAACATGGTGTGGGATGCCTATCCCCTCCCCCGGATTGAAGAATCACTATCTGCTTTAGGCCCCACTAAGTACTTTTCTACCCTCAACCTGCCCAGTGGGTACTGGCAAGTGCCAGTGGCTGCAAAAGACAGAGCCAAGACAGCATTCATTCTACTAATGGGACTCTAGGAGTTCAACAGGATTCCATTTGGCGTCTCAAATGCACCAGGAACCTTCCAGAGGCTGATGGAACATTGCCTTGGCGATATGAACTTTGACTCCATATAAATCTACATGGATGATGTGGTGGTGTTCAGGACCTCGTTCGAAGATAATCTACAGAAGCTATGGCAGGTCATGCAACGACTCCAAGATCACAGGCTCAAGATCAAGCCGAAAAAATGTCAATTGTTCCGAGCACATATAGAATACCTAGGTCACTCCTGATGGGGTACAACCAGCTATCAGTAAACTGTAGGCCATCCAGAAGTGGCTCACACCACGTTCACTTCCGGAGGTGGAAGCATTCGAGAGATTGGCTGGATACTACTGGCGATTCATTCCAAAGTTTGCCTATCGGCCGGGTCCCTTGAATGAGTTGCGGCGGGGAATGGCGGGAAGTCCTAGGAACTGCCCTGTCTTGTGGGGTCCATGACAACAAGGCCTTTGAGGATTTGAAGGCCGCCCTAACCAATGCATTGATTCTGGCCTATGCTCGCTTCACCAACCTGTTACTGCTCCACACAGACAGAAATTTGCACGGACTGGGAGCGGTACTGTCCCAAATGCAGGACGGACGGAAGCGTGTGATCGCCTATGCGAGTCGCTCTTTGAGGGAATCAGAGCGTAAGCCCGATAACTACAGCTCTTAGTTAGAGCTATTGACACTGGTTTGGGCCATGACTGTGCACTTCGCAGAGTTCCTGACGAGGGCTGAAGTGGTGGTAATGACCGATAATAACCCTCTATCTCACCTTGAAAATGCTAAGATGGGGGCATTAGAGAAAAAGGTGGATGGCCCGGCTGTCTAAGTTCAATCACCGGATTAAGTTCCGATCTGGAAGAGAAAAAGGTAACGCAGTTGAGCTAACTCGAGGACTAATGGGGCTCCCAGCTGGCATTGTTGATGATGATCTAAAGGATACTGAGACTCCGCACCTCAGGCGACTGCCTTCCCTCCGGGACCTGGAAAACTTAAGTCGGGTGGCCACCGGGACGCTCATGGTGCTTGAAAAAACTCCCGCAGACTGTGTGCGTACCCAGAACGAAAGCAAAGAGCTGTGTCGGTTCAAGCGCTGGATCCAGGCAATAACTTGGCCCCAGCCAAAAGAGAGGGAGAATTTCTCTCTGGAGGGTCAGAAATGGCTGCGCCAATGGGATAAGCTGAGCGTGGTACAAGACCTCCTGTGTCGCAAGATCTACTTGCAATCGGAGCTGCAGTACCATCAGCAGATTGTGATCCCAATGGAGGTAGATCCCACGGTCACTCGAGAGGTCCACGAGAGAGGCGCTCACTTTGGTAGTGAAAAGACTTACCAGTGGTTGCGCCGACTCATGTATTGCCCGGGGCTGAAAAACATGGTAAAGGAAGCATGTCAAATTTGCCGAATCTGTGGGTTGAGCAAGAGTGTCGAACACCGGGCTCCTGTGCAAACCATTAAAACGGCAGCCCAACTTGAATTGCTCATTATAGCCTATGTACAAATAGGGTACTCCAGTTCAGGACACTTACTGTTTGGTGATGACCATTTTACCAAATATGCGGTAGCAGTACCGACTAGAGACCAGACTGCAGAGTCAGCTGCAGAGGCAGTATGTCATCATTTCATTCAGGTATTTGGGTGTCCACAGCAGATCCACTCTGATCATGGAGCATGTTTCCAGGGTGCCTTGATGAAAAAGCTCTACCATCTGTATGGGATCGAACAATCCCAGACAATGCCTAATCATCCGCAAGGCAATGGAGCGTGTGAACGTTTCAATCGCACACTTCTACAGTTGCTACAGACTCTAGAAGATGGTCAAAAAGCACTTAGGCCGGAATACCTGCCTGAGCTCATGTGGGCGTACAATAACCAAATACATGGCACAACAGGGTACTCGCTCCACATGTTAACGTTCGGTAGGGCAGGTAGAGATTGAGGATTTACACATGCCTGACCCCGTGGCTGACCCTCCCCGGACCAACACCACATGGGCGCAGGAGCACTGACGCCGGCTAAGAACAGTGCATAGGGTGGTAGGTGACCGGCTGAGACAGATTGTACACCCTGACTGGGGCCGGTACAGGACGACGTGTTTGTTCCAGGTGAAAGGGTATTGGTTAGGAGTAAGAGATGGTCCGGAAAACGAGATGATCGGTGGGAGGCAGTATATTGTATGTAGTAAACAGGAGGGTAGGACCTGATATTCCTGTGTATGAGGTGAAAAATGGAAACTGGGGTCAAACCATAAATCTCCATCGTAACATGCTTCGAAGGTGTCAATTTGATGATCCCGCACCTGCAGAGGTGACACCTAACCCTAAAGTGATGGGAGTGGAACTGCCTGTGGATGCTGACTGGTGGGCTGTACCCACTCTTCCATAGGCTGAGAGATCCATGACAGAGTGGTTTTGCCCCCCAGAGAGTGTTATACCACCTAAGGTTCTCCCAACAGATGATGTCCCAAAGCAGGTGGATGGTCCACCGCTGCACAGGACCATTAGGTCTTCAGTGGGTGTTCCTCCACAGCGCTATGCAGAGCATGACCTCAAGTGGGGTGGCATGTGAGAGTATATTAGTAATCTTTATCCACTGTGAACTATTGCAAAACACTTATTTACTGCTCACTGCATGCATTGTTACTGACCAGCCACAAGAGGCCGCTGTTTTGCATCTGCATTCAACTGTTTGGTTACTATAGCAACATCTCAACGGACTTCTCCACTGGGCTTCGAGGGCTGAGGAGGCGCTGTGTGTGTGTGAGCTGTAGGGAAAGCGTAACGAAAAGGAGCCGCCGCAGAAACACTTAAGTGAGTTGGGAGAAGATTCATGTTGGAGTTTAGCGAGGAAAAAAGCGATGCGTGCGAGCAGCAGCCTGTGCCGGAGATCACCATTCAGCAGTTACTGGCTATACTGGTCACCATGAGAGTATCTACAAGTCTCTTATTATGGCAGCTGGACACCATAGTACCCGGGTACGGTAGGCTGGGCCCACAATCGCGTGCATGCTACCCTTTATGTTTTGGTACCAAAACACCTAACTGTTTTGGTTAGGCCTGCTATACACAGTAAGACTTGCCGGCTCTGCTGTGTCAGTTTACAGTTACATTTAAAATCTTAAAGAGACAGCGACACACGTTTGTATTGACTGTTGCTCTAAAAGATTTCCAGGACTGTGTTGCTGAGCTGCGTGGTTTGCCTTCCCACTTTTACCATCTGCCTTCTCTGTGAGGCTTTAGCAAATAAGGGTATCCTGGGTTTTTGTTTGTGTTTAGGTGGATATGTTGTAAGCTCTTGTGCTGCACCTCTGGTAGGACATGTTCACACACACAAAATAACTCCTGCTTCCCAGAGGTCCAGACAGTTATGCAAAGTTTGGTGAGAAAACGGCATAAATTGCCGTTACAGGTGGCGCAGCACAGGGGTGTTGGCCTTCAGCCTTGTATTTATATTCTTCTGTTTTATGGATGTTTTTCTGTTTTGGTAAAGTAAAGCAATCATTCATCAATCCATCTGCCTACAGTCATGGCCAAAAGTTTTGAGAATGCTACATATATTAATTTTTACAAAGTCTACTGCTTAAGTTATTCTAATGGCAATTTGCATATACTCCAGAATGTCATAAAGAGTGATCAGCTTAACAGCAATTACTTGCAAAGTCAATATTGGCTAAGAAAATGAACTTTAACCCCCAAAACACATTTCAACATCTTTGCATTCCTGCCTTAAAAGGAGCAGCTAACATTGTTTTAGTGATTGTTCCATTAACACAGGTGTGGGTGTTGATGAGGACAGGGCTGGCGATCAGTCAGTCATGATTAAGTAAGAACGACACCACTGGACACTTTAAAAGGAGGCTGGTGCTTGGTATCATTGTTTCTCTTCAGTTAACCATGGTTATCTCTAAAGAAACACGTGCAGCCATCATTGCTCTGCACAAAAAAGGCCTAACAGGGAAGAGTATCGCAGTTACAAAGATTGCACCTCAGTCAACAATCTATTGCATCATCAAAAGCTTCTATTGTTGCCTAAAAGGCTCCAGGGCGCCCAAGAAGGACCAGCAAACGCCAGGACAGTATCTTAAAACTGTTTCAGCTGCGGGATCGGACTACCAGCAGTGCTGAGCTAGCTCAGCAATGGCAGCAGGCTGGTGTGAGTGCTTCTGCACGCACTGTGAGGCGGAGACTCTGAGCAAGGCCTGGTTTCAAGGAGGGCAGCAAAGAAGCCACTTCTCTCCAGAAAAAACATCAGGGACCGACTGATATTCTGCAAAAGGTACAGGGAGTGGAGTGGAGTGATGACTGGGGTAAAGTCATTTTCTCAGATGAATCCCCTTTTCGATTGTTTGGGACATCTGGGAAACAGCTTATTAGGAGAAGAAGAGGTGAGCGCTACCACCAGTCTTGTCTCATGCCAACTGTTAAGCATCCTGAAACGATTCATGTGTGGGGTTGCTTCTCAGCCAAGGGAATCGTCTCACTCATAGTCTTGCCTAAAAACACACCCATGAATAAAGAATGGTACCAGAATGTCCTCCAAGAGCAACTTCTCCCAACTGTCCAAGAGCAGTTTGGTGCCCAACAATGCCTTTTCCAGCATGATGGAGCATCTTGCCATAGAGCAAAGGTGATCACTAAATGGCTCATGGAACAAAACAGAGATTTTGGGTCCATGGCCTGGAAACTCCCCAGATCTTAATCCCATTGAGAACTTGTGGACAATCATCAAGAGACGGGTGGACAAACAAAAACCAACAAATTCTGGCAAAAAGCAAGCATTGCTTATGCAAGAATGGACAGCTATCAGTCAGGATTTGGTCCAGAAGTTGATTGAGAGCATGCCAGGGAGAATTGCAGAGGTCCTGAAGAAGAAAGGTCAACACTGCAAATATTGACTTGCTGCATTAACCTTTTGGTACTCATAATATGACTGCAAATATATTTCTGTATGTGATGTAAACATCAGACAAACACAATTAAAAACCAGAGGGCAACAGATCATGTGAAAATATCATTTTGGTGTCATTCTCAAAACTTTTGGCCATGACTATAGAGTCGCTTTCCAGGTACATGGTTTTGCTGTATACTGGGGGAGCCCACCTTGTATTTGACTTACAAGTACACAAGAATAGCAGGAGATTTTTTTCTTCTTTTTTCACTGCTAGACCCATTTTTAACGTAATACAACAGACAAAAGTGTAGATAAGAAGTCAATAAAGTAGAAAACCACAGCATACACCATCCAGAAAGTGCTTTTATTCCATACTCGCTCTGATAGTGACAAGTCAATGTAAGGTACCAGCTTTATTATGCAAACAAGAGGGTATGACAGTGCACCAAGGAATAGATCATGCCAACAGGGCACCAAAACACTCCCATTTGCATATCAAATAAATGTTGATTTTCAACTTAATATCAAGTTAGACTATATGTGCCTAGTATGATTTAAACAGGGTTTAGGTGCCATATATAAATGTTTGGGCAGCTTATTTGGGGGTGACACGCTCCCTTTCCGTATACTGCAATCTTTCTGAATTTCAGTGAATTGTTCCTGTTCACACTCTTCATGAGTCTATTAGACAGGCCCTAATGTCTTGCCTCTGGTGCTTATAACAACCCATCTGCACCCAGCAGTTGTATTGTGGGAGCAGGAAAAGGTCATATCGAGGGTGATCTTTCCCTCTCTTATACCACATAGGCATAGAGATCACTATTGATTGTGGAGATTAACCCCTTCAGCCCCGGGGCACTTTGTTTTTTTGCGTTTTTGTTTTTTGCTTCCCTTCTTCCGAGAGCCGTAACTTTTTTATTTTTCCGTCAATCTTGCCATATGAGGGCTTGTTTTTTGCGGGACGAGTTGTACTTTTAAATGACACCATAAGTTTTACCATATGGTGTACTGGAAAACAGCAAAAAAATTCCAAATGCGGAAAAATTGCAAAAAAAGTGTGATGGCACAATAGTTTTTGGGATGTTTTATGCACGGTGTTCACTATATGGTAAAACTGATGTGTGGGTATGATGCCTGAGGTCGGTGCAAGTTTGTAGACACCAAACATGTATAGGTTTACTTGTATTTAAGGGGTTAAAAAAAATTCATAAGTTTGTCCAATAAAAGTGGCGCACGTTTTGCGCCATTTTCCGAAACACGTAGCGTTCTTATTTTTTTGGGCTCTATGGCTCAGTGACGGCTTATTTTTTGTGTCTCGAGCTGACGTTTCTAATGGTACCATTTTTGCGCAGATGCTACGTTTTGATCGCCTGTTATTGCATTTTGCGTAAAACTTGCAGCGACCAAAAAACGTAATTTTGGAGTTTGGAATTTTTTTGCCACTACGCCGTTTACCAATCAGATTAATTGATTTTATATTTTGATAGATCGGGCATTTCTGAACGCGGCGATACCAAATGTGTATATTTATTTATTTTTTAACCCTTTAATTTTCAATGGGGGGAAAGGGGGGTGATTTGAACTTTTAGGGGTTTTATTATTTTTTAAAACTTTTTTTTTACTTTACTAGTCCCCCTAGGCGGCTATAGCGATCAGCAATCCGATCGCTCTTATCTATCTGCTGATCACAGCTATAGTGCTGTAAACAGCAGATTCAGTCACTTTCTGTTTCTCTCTGCAAGCAGCCGAGGGAAAACGAAAGTGAAACTTCATAGCTGCAGGCGTCATCACATGACCCTGTGCTACGATGGCAACCACCGAAAGTCACATGATCACGCACGTGACTTCCGGTGGGGGCGGCGGTAAGTAAAAAACATGGCCGCGCGCATATAGATCTTGCTGTCAGACTTTGGCAGCAAGATTTAAGGGGTTAATGGCTGCGGGTGAAAACAGCTGATATGTGTGCCGACCGCAGCCGCCTGCCCGCGGCAGGTGGCGGGGCTTAACGGGACACGCTCCAAGATGGATATATTCGTCCATGGTCGTGAAGGGGTTAAACCTGCCAAGACTGGCGTCTTTTCAGTAGCGAATCAGCTATATGTCAACACTGGTCCCACCTGCTGACGGCACAGGAGCGCCATGCATTTATAAAGACGTTGTCAGACACATGGTCACTCACCGAGCTGATTGTACATAGCAACTGTTCTTCTGCTTTATTGAACAGCACTTTGCTTTGGATGGCAGCAATAGCTTCCGGATGTAGCTGTCGGATTGCCTGGCATGCTAGTCTGCAAAAAAAGCACTTGTGATATCAAGCTACACATTGAATAAAACAAAATTTCCTGAAGTTAACCTAAAAATGGAACAATACTTACTTAGAGATGACGGGGTCGTACAGAAGAGCATACCACCTCTCCTGGATTTCATTGAGAGTAAAGCGACAGCTGAACTTCACACCCAGATGTACAGCCTGAAGATCATTTGTCTGAAGAACAAGTAGACAAACTGATATTACAATGTGGTAGTGTTAAGCCCGCTTTACATGCTGCAATGTATCTTACAATGTGTCAGCAGGGTCACGTCGTAAGTGACGCACATCCGGCATCGTAAGGTACATTGTAGCATGTAACAGCTACGTGCGATTGCAATTGTACGTTAAAACGTTCATCGCATACACGTCGTTCAATTCCTAAAAATTGAACGTCAGATTGTTCATCGTACCCGGGTTAGCACACATCGCAGTGTGTGACACCCCGGGAACGATGAACAGATCTTACCTGCGTCCTGCGGCTCCCGCCGGCAATGCGGAAGGAAGGAGGTGGGCGGGATGTTTACGTCCCGCTCATCTCCGCCCCTCCGCTTCTATTGGCCGGCTGCCGCGTGACTTTGATGTGACGACGAGCGTCCCTCCCACTCCAGGAAGTGGACGTTCGCCGCCCACATCGAGGTCGTATGGACGGGTAAGTACGTGTGACAGGGGTTAATTGTTTGTGCGGCACATTCAACAAATTGAACGTGCCGCACATACAATGGGGGCGGTTACGATCGCATACGATATCATATGCGAAATCGTAACATTTAAAGCAGGCTTCCTCGCGTCCTGGACGCAGCATGATTCCTCTTGCACAGACGCTAGTGTCCTTTGCGGGAGAACGTGCTGTACGTGTCCATGATCAGGATTACAGACAGCGTATTTTCGCTGTGTTCTCCGCTGAGAACACCAGCATCTACGCAATAATAAATTGACATTCTGCAGCTCAGAAGTCAGCACCACAGGTCGGTTTACAGAGTGTCCAAAAGAAGCACAGTGGGCAGGAGATTCCTATAAATCCCATCCACTGTGCTTGTACTGTACAACGCAGTATTCTGGACATATAGAAAACCTGCTGCATCCAAAATGCTGACAACCCTGATCATGGGCCTGGGCCCTTAATAAGGACATGCAGTTTCTTAGGTCACAATGTGACTAGATTTAAGCATGAAAGTGAGATCCTACCTGCAGCACTGTGTTGATAAGGAGCATATCATCAGCCGGCTTCCATCTGCCCAGGTCCTTGGTTACCTGCAGCGGCTGCTTACTTTTCTTTATCCTCTTGGTGATGCTGGGGCTCGGTGCAGGGGACGGTGGAGCTGGGGTAGGCACTGTCTTGCAAACTTGCTAAAATAAAAACACACAAAGAGGCATAGTTATCTAGATAAGGGCAACAGAATTCTTGCATAATTTGAGCAGAAAACCGGTCGTTCATGATTTGCAATGGATAGGGGGCATGGTGTATCAGGAAGGGGCCACCATGCAGCCCCATGCTCAAAGAATCTGCCAAAACTGTGGTGCACATTTCTGGAGCAAAACAAGCTAATAGCTGATATAAATTCAGACTAGACAAATGATCAAAAAAGGGAGACGAAAGAAGGGAATTTGGTTTACTTACCGTAAATTCCTTTTCTTCTAGCTCCTATTGGGAGACCCAGACAATTGGGTGTATAGCTTCTGCCTCCGGAGGCCACACAAAGTATTACACTTTAAAAAGTGTAACCCCTCCCCTCTGCCTATACACCCTCCCGTGCATCACGGGCCCATCAGTTTTGGTGCCAAAGCAGGAAGGAGGAAACTTATAAATTGGTCTAAGGTAAATTCAATCCGAAGGATGTTCGGAGAACAAACCATGAACCAAAAGAACAATTCAACATGAACAACATGTGTACACAAAAGAACAACAGCCCGAAGGGAACAGGGGCGGGTGCTGGGTCTCCCAATAGGAGCTAGAAGAAAAGGAATTTACGGTAAGTAAACAAAATTCCCTTCTTTGTCGCTCCATTGGGAGACCCAGACAATTGGGACGTCCAAAAGCAGTCCCTGGGTGGGTAAAAGAATACCTCGATAAAAAGAGCCGAAAACGGCCCCCTCTTACAGGTGGGCAACCGCCGCCTGAAGGACTCGCCTACCTAGGCTGGCATCTGCCAAAGCATAGGCATGCACCTGATAGTGTTTCGTGAAAGTGTGCAGACTCGACCAGGTAGCCGCCTGACACACCTGCTGAGCCGTAGCCTGGTGCCGCAATGCCTAGGATGCACCTACGGCTCTGGTAGAATGGGCTTTCAGCCCTGAAGGAATCGGAAGCCCGGAAGAACGGTAGGCTTCAAGAATCGGTTCCTTGATCCACCGAGCCAAGGTTGACTTGGAAGCCTGCGACCCCTTACGCTGGCCAGCGACAAGGACAAAGAGCGCATCAGAACGGCGCAGGGGCGCCGTGCGAGAAATGTAGAGCCGTAGTGCTCTCACCAGATCTAACAAGTGCAAATCCTTTTCACATTGGTGAACTGGATGAGGGCAAAAAGAAGGTAAGGAGATATCCTGATTGAGATGAAAAGGGGATACCACCTTAGGGGGAAATTCCAGGACCGGACGCAGAACCACCTTATCCTGGTGAAACACCAGGAAGGGGGCTTTGCATGACAGCACTGCTAGCTCAGACACTCTCCGAAGTGATGTGACTGCCACTAGGAAGGCCACCTTCTGCGAAAGGCGTGATAGAGAGACATCTCGCATCGGCTCGAAAGGTGGTTTCTGAAGAGCTGTTAGCACCCTGTTAAGATCCCAGGGTTCCAGCGGACGCTTGTAAGGTGGGACTATGTGGCAAACTCCCTGCAGGAACGTGCGGACCTGCGGAAGCCTGGCTAGACGCTTTTGAAAAAACACGGAAAGCGCCGATACTTGTCCCTTGAGAGAGCCGAGAGACAAACCCTTGTCCATTCCGGATTGAAGGAAAGAAAGAAAAGTGGGTAAGGCAAACGGCCAGGGGGTAAAACCCTGATCAGCGCACCAGGATAAGAAGATCCTCCAAGCCCTGTGATAGATCTTGGCGGACGTTGGTTTCCTGGCCTGTCTCATGGTGGCAATGACATCTTGAGATAACCCTGAGGACGCTAGGAGCCAGGACTCAATGGCCACACAGTCAGGTTGAGGGCCGCAGAATTCAGATGGAAAAATGGCCCTTGAGACAGCAAGTCTGGACGGTCTGGGAGTGCCCACGGTTGACCCACCGTGAGGTGCCACAGATCCGGGTACCACGACCTCCTCGGCCAGTCTGGAGCGACGAGGATGGCGCGGCGGCAGTCGGACCTGATCTTGCGTAACACTCTGGGCAGCAGTGCCAGAGGAGGAAATACATAAGGCAGTCGAAACTGCGACCAATCCTGAACTAATGCGTCCGCCGCCAGAGCTCTGTGATCTTGAGACCGTGCCATGAATGCCGGGACTTTGTTGTTGTGCCGAGACGCCATGAGGTCGACGTCCGGCGTTCCCCAGCGGCAACAGATCTCTTGAAACACGTCCGGGTGAAGAGACCATTCCCCTGCGTCCATGCCCTGGCGACTGAGAAAGTCTGCTTCCCAGTTTTCTACGCCCGGGATGTGAACTGCGGAGATGGTGGAGGCTGTGGCTTCCGCCCACAGCAGAATCCGCCGAACTTCTTGGAAGGCTTGACGACTGCGTGTGCCGCCCTGGTGGTTGATGTACGCGACCGCCGTGGCGTTGTCCGACTGTATTCGGATCTGCCTGCCCTCCAGCCACCGCTGGAACGCCTTTAGGGCTAGATACACTGCCCTTATCTCCAGAACATTGATCTGAAGGGAGGACTCTGTCGGAGTCCAGGTTCCCTGAGCCCTGTGGTGGAGGAAGACCGCTCCCCACCCTGACAGACTCGCGTCCGTCGTGACCACAGCCCAGGATGGGGGCAGGAAGGATTTTCCCTTCGACAAAGAAGTGGGAAGAAGCCACCACTGAAGAGAGGTTTTGGCTGCCAGTGAAAGAGATGTTCCTGTCTAGGGACGTCGACCTCCTGTCCCATTTGCGGAGAATGTCCCATTGAAGTGGACGCAGATGAAACTGCGCAAAGGGAACTGCCTCCATTGCTGCCACCATCCTCCCTAGGAAGTGCATGAGGCGCCTCAAGGGGTGTGACTGGGCCCGAAGGAGAGATTGCACCCCTGTCTGCAGTGAACGCTGTTTGTCCAGCGGAAGCTTCACTATCGCTGAGAGAGTATGAAACTCCATCCCGAGGTAAGTCAGTGATTGGGTCGGTGTCAATTTTGACTTTGGGAAATTGATGATCCACCCGAACCTCTGGAGAGTCTCCAGAGCAATGGTCAGGCTGTGTTGACATGCCACCCGGGAGGGTGCCTTGAGTAGAAGATCGTCTAAGTAAGGGATCACCGAGTGGCCCTGAGAGTGTAGGACCGCCACCACTGCTGCCATGACCTTGGTGAAGACCCGTGGGGCTGTCGCCAGGCCGAAAGGCAGTGCCACGAACTGAAGGTGTTCGTCCCCGATGGCGAAACGCAGGAAGCGTTGATGCTCTGGTGCAATCGGCACATGGAGATAAGCATCCCTGATTTCGATTGATGCTAGAAAGTCTCCTTGGGACATCGAGGCGATGACAGAGCGGAGAGATTCCATCCGGAACCGTCTGGTTCTCACGTGTCTGTTGAGCAGTTTGAGGTCCAGAACGGGACGGAATGATCCGTCCTTTTTTGGCACCACGAACAAGTTGGAGTAAAAACCGCGACCACGTTCTTGAAGGGGAACGGGGATCACAACTCCTTCTGCCTTCAGAGTGTTCACCGCCTGAAAAAGTGCATCGGCTCGCTCGGGGGGCGGAGATGTTCTGAAGAAACGAGTCGGAGGACGAGAACTGAGCTCTATCCTGTAACCGTGAGACAGAATGTCTCTCACCCATCGGTCTTGGACATGTGGCCACCAGGCGTCGCAAAAGCGGGAGAGCCTGCCACCGACCGAGGATGCGGTTTGGGGAGGCCGAAAGTCATGAGGAGGCCGCCTTGGAGGCGGTTCCACCGGCGGTCTTTGTAGGACGTGACTTAGACCGCCATGCAGAAGAGTTCCTCTGGCCCTTCTCTGACCTGTTGGACGCGGAGGAATGGGACCTGGCTGAGGGCCGAAAGGACCGAAACCTCGGTTGTATTTTTCGTTGCTGAGGTCTGTTTGGTTTGGACTGGGGTAAGGACGAGTCCTTTCCCTTGGGATTGTTTAATAATTTCGTCCAATTGCTCGCCAAACAAACGGTCGCCAGAAAATGGCAAACCGGTTAAGAACTTCTTGGAAGCAGAGTCTGCCTTCCATTCGCGTAGCCACATGGCCCTGCGGACTGCCACCGAATTGGCGGATGCTACCGCTGTACGGCTCGCAGAGTCCAGGACGGTGTTCATGGCGTAGGACGAAAAGGCCGACGCCTGAGAAGTCAAAGACACAACCTGCGGAGCAGAGGTACGTGTGACCGCATTAATCTCAGACAGACAAGCTGAGATAGCTTGGAGTGCCCACACGGCTGCAAAGGCCGGAGCAAAAGACGCGCCTATGGCTTCATAGATGGATTTCATCAGGAGCTCTATTTGCCTGTCAGTGGCATCCTTGAGCGATGAACCATCTGCCACTGATACTACGGATCTAGACGCCAGTCTAGAGACTGGAGGATCCACCTTGGGACACTGAGCCCAACCCTTAACTACATCAGGGGGGAAGGGGTAACGTGTGTCATTAAGGCGCTTAGTAAAGCGCTTGTCCGGAAATGCTCTGTGCTTCTGGACAGCATCTCTGAAGTTAGAGTGATCGAAAAACGCACTCCGTGTACGTTTGGGAAACCTAAACTGGTGCTTCTCCTGCTGCGAAGCCGACTCCTCTATAGGTGGAGTTGGGGGAGAAAGATCTAGCACCTGGTTGATGGACGCTATAAGGTCATTTACTATGGCGTCCCCTTCAGGTGTATATAGATTGAGAGCAACGTCAGGATCAGAGCCCTGAGCTGCGACCTCCGCTTCATCCTCCAGAGAGTCCTCATGCTGAGACCCCGAACAGCGTGATGAAGTCGGGGAAGGTTCCCAGCGAGCCCGCTTAGCCGGTCTGGGACTGCGGTCCGTGTCGGAGTCCTCACCGTGGGACCTAGGTGTCACCCCAGGAGCACTTTGCTGCGCCGACCGAGAGGGGCCTGGGGGCGATGAACTCACAGTGCCCTGGGCCTGTGTTACCGATCTGGACTGCAAGGCTTCTAGTATCTTAGCAGACCATCTGTCCATAGACTGAGCCATGGATTGTGAAAGCGACTCAGAGAGTTTCTCAGCCAAAACTGCAAACTCTGTCCCTGCCACCTGGACAGTGGAAGCCGGCGGTTCTACCTGAGCCGAGGGTCCCACCAGTGCCCGAGGCTCCGGCTGAGTGAGTGCCACAGGGGCCGAGCATTGCACACAGTGAGGGTAGGTGGAACCTGCAGGTAACATAGCCGCACAAGAGGTACAGGTTGCAAAATAAGCCTGTGCCTTGGCACCCTTGCTCTTTGCGGACGACATGCTGTTGTCTCCTCTGAGAGTGATCAGTGAGGGTATATAGCCAAAAGCAAAATAATGCGGCCGAACAGAGAAAATGTATACAAATATATATATATATATATATATATACACTTCGGCACCCTAGGGGGGCCAGCACCTGGTAACCGGTGTGGCTTACCGACCGCCCAAAGCGGTTGTGTGTCCACCAGATTCCCCGCCTGGGCCTCCCAGAGCTGCAGAGCTCGTTCTGAAATCCTCCACCGGCAGAAGTGATTGTAACAATGGCTGCCAGAGTTCTCAGGGGAGGAGGGAGCCGTGGGCGGTGACTAATAAAGTGCGGGAATCTGGTGCCCCACAGTGCTCAGTGAGGGGGGAGGAGAACACCTAAGTATGCTCCAGCCCTCACTGCCGACGTCCAGTCGACCGTCCCGCCCTTACCCCTGACTGGCAGGCCCGGGGGCGGGAGTTATGGTACTAGGCCGCAGAAGCCGGGGACTAAATTTAATAACGCGGCCGACGAACAGGCGCGGTCGGCGCGGTAGTCCCGGTCGTCACAGAAAAACAGCAGCCGCTGCAGCGTCTGTAACACAGGCGCTCCATGCGCCGTCCCCAAGGGGACACAGAGTACCTTTTAGATGCAGGGCCTGTCCCTGATGATACCCAGTCTCCTGTCCGTCAGATTCCCCCAGGGGCTGCGGAGGGAGCCCGGTCCCAGTGAAAGGTGACCGGTTAGGATCCCACTTCTCCCAGAGCCTCTAAGGGATGGGGAAGGAAAACGGCATGTGGCTCCAGCCTATGTACCCGCAATGGGTACCTCAACCTTGACAGCACCGCCGACTTAGTGGGGTGAGAAGGGAGCATGCCGGGGGCCCCGTGGGGGCCCTCTTTTCTTCCATCCGATACAATCAGCAGCTGCTGCTGACTAAAATGTGGAGCTTGCGTGAATGTGTGCCTCCTTCAACACAAAGCATAAAACTGATGGGCCCGTGATGCACGGGAGGGTGTATAGGCAGAGGGGAGGGGTTACACTTTTTAAAGTGTAATACTTTGTGTGGCCTCCGGAGGCAGAAGCTATACACCCAATTGTCTGGGTCTCCCAATGGAGCGACAAAGAAAGGACATTTACCAGCAGCAAAAAGAGAACGTTACAAAAATCACTTGAGAAAACAGGACAAGTATGAACCTTACACGTTTCAGGCAAACTCAAGTCCTTATTCACAGGTAAATCATATAATAATTCCCAGCAAATAAATACTAGTCTGCTATAATGGAAACTGAAAATCAGGAAAATGCCCTAAAACCATAGATAATAGACAATGCATATACCAGAAAGAGCTAATAAAAAATATGTAAAGAAGGGAATTTTGTTTACTTACCGTAAATTCCTTTTCTTCTAGCTCCAATTGGGAGACCCAGACAATTGGGTGTATAGCTATGCCTCCGGAGGCCACACAAAGTATTACACTAAAAGTGTAAAGCCCCTCCCCTTCAGCCTATACACCCCCCGTGCTGCCACGGGCTCCTCAGTTTTGGTGCAAAAGCCCGAAGGAGGAAAAAATTATAAACTGGTTTAAAGTAAATTCAATCCGAAGGAATATCGGAGAACTGAAACCATTTAACATGAACAACATGTGTATACAAAAACAGGGGCGGGTGCTGGGTCTCCCAATTGGAGCTAGAAGAAAAGGAATTTACGGTAAGTAAACAAAATTCCCTTCTTCTTTGTCGCTCCTTATTGGGAGACCCAGACAATTGGGACGTCCAAAAGCAGTCCCTGGGTGGGTAAATAATACCTCATAATAGAGCCGTAACGGCTCCGTCCTACAGGTGGGCAACTGCCGCCTGAAGGACTCGCCTACCTAGGCTGGCATCTGCCGAAGCATAGGTATGCACCTGATAGTGTTTCGTGAAAGTGTGCAGGCTCGACCAGGTAGCTGCCTGACACACCTGCTGAGCCGTAGCCTGGTGTCGCAAGGCCCAGGACGCTCCCACGGCCCTGGTAGAATGGGCCTTCAGTCCTGAGGGCACCGGAAGCCCCGAGGAACGGTAAGCTTCGGAATTGGTTCCTTGATCCACCGAGCCAGGGTTGACTTGTAAGCTTGTGTCCCTTTACGCTGGCCAGCGACAAGGACAAAGAGTGCATCCGAGCGGCGCAGGGGCGCCGTACGAGAAATGTAGAGTCTGAGTGCTCTCACCAGATCTAACAAGTGCAAATCCTTTTCACATTGGTGAACTGGATGAGGACAAAACAAGGGTAAGGAGATGTCCTGATTGAGATGAAAAGTGGGCAAGGCAAATGGCCAGGGAGAAAACCCCTGAGCAGAGCACCACGACAGGAATATTTTCCACGTCCTGTGGTAGATCTTGGCGGACGTTGGTTTCCTAGCCTGTCTCATAGTGGCAATGACCTCTTGAGATAATCCTGAAGACGCTAGGATCCAGGACTCAATGGCCACACAGTCAGGTTGAGGGCCGCAGAATTCAGATGGAAAAACGGCCCTTGAGACAGCAAATCTGGTCGGTCTGGCAGTGCCCACGGTTGGCCGACCGTGAGATGCCACAGATCCGGGTACCACGACCTCCTCGGCCAGTCTGGAGCGACGAGGATGACGCGGCGGCAGTCGGCCCTGATCTTGCGTAACACTCTGGGCAACAGTGCCAGTGGAGGAAACACATAAGGAAGCCGAAACTGCGACCAATCCTGAACTAAGGCGTCTGCCGCCAGAGCTCTGTGATCTTGAGATCGAGCCATGAATGTTGGGACCTTGTTGTTGTGCCGTGACGCCATTAGGTCGACGTCCGGCATCCCCCAGCGGCAACAGATCTCCTGAAACACGTCCGGGTGAAGGGACCATTCCCCTGCGTCCATGCCCTGGCGACTGAGAAAGTCTGCTTCCCAGTTTTCTACGCCCGGGATGTGAACTGCGGATATGGTGGATGCTGTGGCTTCCACCCACAGCAGAATCCGCCGGACTTCCTGGAAGGCTTGCCGACTGCGTGTCCCACCTTGGTGGTTGATGTAAGCCACCGCTGTGGAGTTGTCCGACTGAATTCGGATCTGCTTGCCTTCCAGCCACTGCTGGAACGCTTTTAGGGCAAGATACACTGCCCTGATCTCCAGAACATTGATCTGAAGGGAGGACTCTGGCTGAGTCCACGTACCCTGAGCCCTGTGGTGGAGAAAAACTGCTCCCCACCCTGACAGACTCGCGTCCGTCGTGACCACCGCCCAGGATGGGGGTAGGAAGGATTTCCCCTTCGATAATGAGGTGGGAAGAAGCCACCACCGAAGGGAAGCTTTGGTTGCCTGAGAGAGGGAGACGTTCCTGTCTAGGGACGTCGGCATCCTGTCCCACTTGCGTAGGATGTCCCATTGAAGTGCACGCAGGTGAAACTGCACGAAAGGGACTGCTTCCATTGCTGCCACCATCTTCCCCAGGAAGTGCATGAGGCGCCTCAAGGGGTGTGACCGACCTTGAAGGAGAGATTGCACCCCTGTCTGTAGTGAACGCCGTTTGTCCAGCGGAAGCTTCACTATCGCTGGAAGAGTATGAAACTCCATGCCAAGATATGTCAGCGATTGGACCGGTGACAGATTTGACTTTGGAAAATTGATGATCCACCCGAAACTCTGGAGAATCTCCAGAGTAACGTTGAGGCTGTGTTGGCATGCCTCTTGAGAGGGTGCCTTGACCAGCAGATCGTCTAAGTAAGGTATCACTGAGTGACCCTGAGAGTGGAGGACCGCAACTACTGTAGCCATGACCTTGGTGAAAACCCTTGGGGCTGTCGCCAGGCCGAACGGCAGTGCGGCGAACTGAAGGTGTTCGTCTCCTATGGCGAAGCGCAAGAAGCGCTGATGCTCTGGAGCAATTGGTACGTGGAGATAAGCATTCTTGATATCGATCGATGCTAGGAAATCTCCTTGGGACATTGAGGCGATGACGGAGCGGAGGGATTCCATCCGGAACCGCCTGGTCCTTACGTGTTTGTTGAGCAGTTTTAGGTCCAAAACAGGACGGAAGGACCCGTCCTTCTTTGGAACCACAAACAGGTTGGAGTAGAAACCGTGACCCTGTTGCTGAAGAGGAACCGGGACCACCACTCCTTCTGCCTTCAGAATGCCCACCGCCTGCAGAAGAGCCTCGGCTCGCTCGGGAGGCGGAGATGTTCTGAAGAATCGAGTCGGAGGACGAGAGCTGAACTCTATCCTGTAACCGTGAGACAAAATGTCTCTCACCCAACGGTCTTTTACTTGTGGCAGCCAGGTGTCGCAAAAGCGGGAGAGCCTGCCACCGACCGAGGATGCGGTGTGAGGAGGCCGTAAGTCATGAGGAAGCCGCCTTAGTAGCGGCACCTCCGGCGGTCTTTTTAGGGCGTGATTTAGACCGCCATGCGTCGGAGTTCCTCTGATCCTTCTGCGGCCTTTTGGCCGAGGAGAATTGGGACCTGCCTGCACTCCGAAAGGACCGAAACCTCGACTGTCCCCTCCTCTGTTGGGGTGTTTTTGGTTTGGCCTGGGGTAAGGATGTTTCCTTTCCCTTGGATTGTTTGATGATTTCATCCAATCTCTCTCCAAACAAACTGTCGCCAGAAAACGGCAATCCAGTTAAGCACTTTTTGGAAGCCGAATCTGCCTTCCATTCCCGCAGCCACAAGGCCCTGCGTATTGCCACCGAATTGTCGGCTGCAACCGCCGTACGGCTCGCAGAGTCCAGGACAGCATTAATAGCGTAGGACGCAAATGCCGACGTTTGAGAGGTTATGGACGCCACCTGCGGCGCAGACGTACGTGTGAGTGCGTCAATTTGCGCCTGACCAGCTGAGATAGCTTGGAGTGCCCATACGGCTGCGAATGCTGGAGCAAAAGACGCGCCGATAGCTTCATAGATGGATTTCAACCAGAGCTCCATCTGTCTGTCAGTGGCATCCTTGAGTGAAGCTCCATCTTCCACTGCAACTATGGATCTAGCCGCCAGTCTGGAGATTGGAGGATCCACCTTGGGACACTGAGTCCAGCCCTTGACCACGTCAGGGGGGAAAGGGTAACGTGTATCCTTAAGGCGCTTGGAAAAACGCTTATCTGGACAAGCTCGGTGTTTCTGGACTGCCTCTCTGAAGTCAGAGTGGTCCAGAAACATACTCTTTGTACGCTTGGGAAACCTGAAACGGAATTTCTCCTGCTGAGAGGCTGACTCCTCCACTGGAGGAGCTGAGGGAGAAATATCCAACATTTCATTGATGGACGCAATAAGATCATTCACTATGGCGTCCCCATCAGGAGTATCAAGGTTGAGAGCGGCTTCAGGATCAGAATCCTGATCAGCTATCTCCGCTTCATCATACAGAGAGTCCTGTCGCTGAGACCCTGAACATTGTGATGATGTCGAGGGGATATCATAGCGAGCTCGCTTAATCGTTCTGGGGCTGCGGTCCGTGTCAGAGACCTCACCCTGGGATCCATGAGACACCCCGGGAGGACATTTCTGTTCCAACTGAGGGGGACCAGGGGGCAATGATTCCACAGTGTCCCTGGCTTGAGATGCCGGCCTGGACTGCAAGGCTTCTAATATCTTAGCCATAGTCTCAGAAAGTCTTTCAGTAAAAACTGCAAACTCCGTCCCTGTCACCTGGACAGTGTTAACAGGTGGTTCTCCCTGGGCCACCCTTAGCAGAGGCTCCGGCTGAGTAAGTGCCACAGGGGCCGAGCAGTGCACACAATGAGGGTCAGTGGAACCTGCCGGCAGTATAGCCGTACATGCTGCACAGGCAGCATAGTAAGTCTGTGCTTTGGCACCCTTGCTATTTGTGGACGACATGCTGTTGTCTCCTCTGAGCAATACAGGAGGGTATATAGACAAAAATCAACAGTGCACCATACAGTGTAAAGTATAGTCTATAATCATATAATCTATAAGTACACTTCTGCACTAGTGGGGCCAGCACCACAGGTGCTGCTTACCGCCTGCGCAAAGCGGTTGTGTGGGCACCAGAAATCCTGCCCGGGTCTCCCTGAGCTTGTCTCTCCTCTCCAGCGTTAGCAGAGCTGAGAGGAATGGCTGCCGGCGTCCTGAGGAGAGGAGGGAGCCGTGGGCGTGACCCAGAAAAGTGCGGGAACTGGTGCCCCACTGTGCAGAGTGAGGGGGTGGAGTATGCAAAGCCTGCTCCAGCCCTCAGTGCTGCCGTCCTGTACAGCGTCCCGCCCTTCCCCTGATTGGCAGGGCTGGGGGCGGGAAGAAAACGAGACTAGGCCGCAAAAGCCGGGGACTCGAGTTATAAGCGCGGCCGCCGTATAAGCGCGGTCGGCGCGGAAGTCCCCGGCGCACTAACAGTCCCAGCCGCGCCGCAGTGATAACCATGGCAGCGGCGGTCAGCGCGGCAGTCCCCCTACACGAACACACTCAGCGACGCTGAAGTGTGTAATGGCACAAACGCAGTCAGCGCTGCTGTCCCCGGTGCACTAGCACACCCAGCAATGCTGGAGTGTTGCTGTGCGCGGTCCCCACGGGGACACAGAGTACCTCAAAGTAGCAGGGCCATGTCCCTGAACGATACTCGGCTCCTATCCAGCATGGTCCTCAGGAGCTGTGGATGGAGCACGGTCTCCTGTGCCTGGAGACCGAAAGGATCCCACTTCACCCAGAGCCCTAATTGAGGGATGGGGAAGGAAAGCAGCATGTGGGCTCCAGCCTCCGTACCCGCAATGGATACCTCAACCTTAACAACACCGCCGACAAGAGTGGGGTGAGAAGGGAGCATGCTGGGGGCCCTGTTATGGGCCCTCTTTTCTTCCATCCGACATAGTCAGCAGCTGCTGCTGACTAAGCTGTGGAGCTATGCGTGCATGTCTGCCTCCTTCGCACAAAGCATAAAAACTGAGGAGCCCGTGGCAGCACGGGGGGGTGTATAGGCTGAAGGGGAGGGGCTTTACACTTTTAGTGTAATACTTTGTGTGGCCTCCGGAGGCATAGCTATACACCCAATTGTCTGGGTCTCCCAATAAGGAGCGACAAAGAAAAATAATATATAATATAAACCATTTGGTAACTTAAGTTTGCAATAAAAGAAAATGATAAATGCATAAATGCGGGGCATGGCCTGGCTGGGCATGTAAGAGGACAGCTCCTGTGATATCCGCTCTATAATGCTGCTTACTCAGGGAACGGGGACAAACTTCTGGCCTAGTTTGATGGCGCACAGGCAGCAGTACACGTGGAGCATGAATCCGCCGGTGTCCAGTATGACGCACCAAGACAAAAAGCTGAAACAAGCCATGGCCCAGACGGAGAGTGTGCAGCAAGATGGCACTGTGGCAGGCTCTGCACAGACGACGGCTAAGGAGCAGGGTAAGAACTGACATTGCAGTGCACCTGGAAAAATATGCCAGAACCTCCACATCTAAGGGGAATATTCAGCAATCCGGACTTTTAGGCTAGTTTCACACATCGGGCAATTTGCCGGATTGCCGGATCCGTCACACTCCAGTACAGTGTAATACTGTAAAATGGCATCGCGGCAACCTCCAGTCACATGCTGTCCTGTGACCGGAGCATGTGACCGGAGCTTGCCACGATGCCATTGTACAGTATTAACACTGTACTGGAGTATGCCGGATGTGTGAAACTAGGCTTACTGTCTAATGCCTGTGGGTCAAAGAATGGGGGAGATGTTGCGCAGGGTCAAGACACCAAAACCATAAGTGACGCACTACCTGTACTGTCATTATGTACCGTGATACTGCCAAGGGTGACATGCCTGTTGTGTCTAAGGAAAGAGATGCAGAACCGGCATTAAGGGGTGTGAGGTGTAATTCTGCCTTAAAGGGAACCTATCACCAGATTTGGAGACTATAAGCTGTGGTCACCACCAGTGGGCTCGTATATACAGCATTCTAACATGCTGAATATAAGAGCTAAGGCCGCTGTGTAGAACGTAAAAATCATTCTATAATACTCACCTAAGGGGCGATGCGGTGCAGACTGGTCGGTTGGGTGTCTCCATTCTCCGGTACCGGCGCCTCCTCTTTTGGCCATCTTTGTCCTCCTCCTTCTGAAGCCTGGGTGCATGACGTGTCGTACGTCATCCACACTAGCCGGGATTGAGGTCCCACGCATGAGCACTACAATACTTTGATCAAAGTGCGCCTGCGCAGAACCTGAATGCCGGCTTGTGTGGATGACGTAGAACACATCATGCACCCACCCGTTAGAAAAAGGAGGACAAAGATGGCCGAAAGAGGAGGCGCCGCTACCGGAGAACTGAAACACCCATCTGACCAGTCTGCACCGCAGTGCCCCTTGAGTATTATAAAGTGATTTTTATGTTCTACACAGCGGCCTTAGCTCTTATATTTAGTATTCTAGAATGCTGTATATAAGAGCCCACTGGTGGTGGCCGCAGCTCATAGGCCCCAAATCTGGTGATGGGTTCACTTTAGCAATTCAAAATGGTCACATAATCTCCCTAAAGATGGAGGTCTCTATTATTAAAACATGCAGAAAAAGAAAGAGCGCCTTACTGCAATGGAAGGCAGTGTGGGGCAGATGGAGGATAAATTGCCATCAATGTCTAAGGAGGTTTAGAGAGCCTCTGTTTCTATTGTGGCTTTAAAACTGTTGAAAAGTGTATAATCGTGACAATTAACATACATAGTAAAAAAACTTAATGTTTTAATAGATATACATTAAAGGACAAAACATGATACAAACTTTAAAGGGAACCTGTCACCACTTTTGTGCCCTATAAGCTGCGGCCACCACCACCGGGCTCTTATATACAGCATTCTAACATGCTGTATATAAGAGCCCGGGCCGCTGTGACAACATAAACACTTTATAATACTCACCTAACGGTCGCTCGGTGGGCCTAATGGGTGTCTCCGTTGTCCGGTGCCACCTCTTTCGGCCATCTTCGTCCTCCTAACTCCTGTGTGCATTTCGCGTCCTACGTCACACACACTCGCCGGTCCTGCGCAGGCGCACAATACTTTGATCTGCCCTGCTCAGGACCTGAATGCCGGCGAGTGTGGATGACGTCGGACCCGTCATGCACCGCGGCTAAAGAAGGAGGACGAAGATGGCTGAAAGAGGCGGCGCCGGCACCGGAGAACGGAGACGCCCATATGGCCAACCGCGCGACCGTTGGGTAAGTATTATAAAGTGTTTTTTATGTTGTCACAGCGGCCCGGGCTCTTATATACAGCATGTTAGAATGCTGTATATAAGAGCCCGGTGGTGGTGGCCACAGCTTAAAGGCCAAAAAAGTGGTGACAGGTTAAATACATATAGTTAGAGTACCTTATAGTGCATTTGATAGATGGAAATAGAGATGGGAAGGTATGGACTGCAGTCCCGGATATCTCGCCCTGCACTTATACACTGCCTGACAACAGGAGATTTACATCCTAATTTTCATGGTGCCTCCGTTCCAATCAAAGTACTCATCTAATAAATTCAGAATGCCTTAACGAGTTTCCCCAGAATCACATGTGTGGGGTTTTTTTTAGTTAACCTCTGACACGCTGTGTTTGCACATTCCCGCTCCAGTGGAAGGAGGCAGAAATCCACAGCTCGCGGTTATAAAATACAGTGATCATGGCCTCCAAATACCTCGACATTGGGATAACCCTTTCATGAAAACAGATATCACCGAGGACAGTCATGGATGTGCCTCACCTTCTTCTTCTCACTGGAGGAAGGCTCACTGCCCGATAGTCTCCCCGATTCTCCTCCACTGGGGCCGCGTGCACGACTTGAGGATTTGGCGAGACTGCTCTCAACCAACTCATCATCAAATTTCTTACGTTTAATAAACCTGAGAATACAAGAAACAGAACGTCAGAAGCGGGATTATTTGGAATATGTTAATATACAAAATGGAAACGGTGGCCACCAAAGTTGGAGGGGGACACTTTGGAACGTGGTGGCGGAAGAAAGGAGAAAGGGTGGACACCCCGCCACAGATAAAGGGGGAGAGAGAAATCCTCAGCACACACTGACAAAGAAGGAGGCATCCCACACTGGCGCCGACGGGGGGGACTAGCACACTGACACCGCCGGTGGGGGGGGCACAGACACACTGACACCGCCGGTGGGGGGGGCACAGACACACTGACACCGCCGGTGGGGGGGGCACAGACACACTGACACCGCCGGTGGGGGGGGCACAGACACACTGACACCGCCGGTGGGGGGGGCACAGACACACTGACACCGCCGGTGGGGGGGGCACAGACACACTGACACCGCCGGTGGGGGGGGCACAGACACACTGACACCGCCGGTGGGGGGGGCACAGACACACTGACACCGCCGGTGGGGGGGGCACAGACACACTGACACCGCCGGTGGGGGGGGCACAGACACACTGACACCGCCGGTGGGGGGGGCACAGACACACTGACACCGCCGGTGGGGGGGGCACAGACACACTGACACCGCCGGTGGGGGGGGCACAGACACACTGACACCGCCGGTGGGGGGGGCACAGACACACTGACACCGCCGGTGGGGGGGGCACAGACACACTGACACCGCCGGTGGGGGGGGCACAGACACACTGACACCGCCGGTGGGGGGGGCACAGACACACTGACACCGCCGGTGGGGGGGGCACAGACACACTGACACCGCCGGTGGGGGGGGGCACAGACACACTGACACCGCCGGTGGGGGGGGCACAGACACACTGACACCGCCGGTGGGGGGGGGCACAGACACACTGACACCGCCGGTGGGGGGGGCACAGACACACTGACACCGCCGGTGGGGGGGCACAGACACACTGACACCGCCGGTGGGGGGGGCACAGACACACTGACACCGCCGGTGGGGGGGCACAGACACACTGACACCGCCGGTGGGGGGGCACAGACACACTGACACCGCCGGTGGGGGGGCACAGACACACTGACACCGCCGGTGGGGGGGCACAGACACACTGACACCGCCGGTGGGGGGGGGCACAGACACACTGACACCGCCGGTGGGGGATGGATGGACGGACACACTGATAGAGAATGCGGGGGGGCACCCTGACACTGATGGGGGGGGGCACGGCACCCTGACACTGATGGGGGGGGGGGCAGACACCCTGACATTGATGGGGGGGGGCAGACACCCTGACATTGATGGGGGGGGGACAGACACCCTGACATTGATGGGGGGGGGGACAGACACCCTGACACTGATGGGGGGGGGCAGACACCCTGACACTGATGGGGGGGGGACAGACACCCTGACACTGATGGGGGGGGGACAGACACCCTGACACTGATGGGGGGGGGACAGACACCCTGACACTGATGGGGGGGGACAGACACCCTGACACTGATGGGGGGGGGGACAGACACCCTGACACTGATGGGGGGGGGACGGACACCCTGACACTGATGGGGGGGGGGGGGACACCCTGACACTGATGTGGGGGGGGGGGACACCCTGGCACTGATGTGGGGGGGGGGGGGGACACCCTGGCACTGATGTGGGGGGGGGGGGGACACACCCTGGCACTGATGTGGGGGGGGGGACACACACCCTGGCACTGATGTGGGGGGGGGGACACACCCTGGCACTGATGTGGGGGGGGGGGGGGGAGGGACACCCTGACACTGATGGGGGGGGGTCGGGGGACACCCTGACACTGATGGGGGGGGGGGTCGGGGGACACCCTGACACTGATGGGGGGGGGGGTCGGGGGACACCCTGACACTGATGGGGGGGGGGTCGGGGGACACCCTGACACTGATGGGGGGGGGGTCGGGGGACACTCTGACACTGATGATGGTGGGGGGACACCCTGACACTGATGATGGTGGGGGGACACCCTGACACTGATGATGGTGGGGGGGACACCCTGACACTGATGATGGTGGGGGGACACCCTGACACTGATGATGGGGGGGGGGACACCCTGACACTGATGATGGGGGGGGGGGGGACACCCTGACACTGATGATGGGGGGGGGGGGGGACACCCTGACACTGATGATGGGGGGGGGGGGGACACCCTGACACTGATGATGGGGGGGGGGGGGGACACCCTGACACTGATGATGGTGGGGGGACACCCTGACACTGATGATGGTGGGGGGACACCCTGACACTGATGGGGGTGGGGGCACTGGTTCTTCTGGAGCTGCTGAATGCTACAGGACAGCCTCTGTCATCTGCTACTTCTCAGCAATCACTACAGGTCCCATCCAGCCCAGTAACCGTCCTGCGGCTTAGAGGCGCACAGCAGCCAGCCCCGGTCACACTGTGGTAGGTGCATGTTGTCGGGGCGGCGCTGTACGTCACCTGGACGAGCTCCTCCTCTTGGGGACGAGGCCGGACCCCTGGGAGAGGCTCCTCTTGTGTCCGGCGGAGGAGTCCTCGTCCTCAGAACGACTAGCGGACGCCAGCAGCGAATCCATCCCCCCCGCTATTCCGCACCACGTCCGGTCACCGTTCTACCGGTTAATCCACCATTGTCCCGTCCTTCTCCCGGCCTGACCGAGAAACTTCCTCCTCTGGTCGTGACGTCACTTCTGGTGGGCCGGAAGGGAGGACACTAGAGGGGCAGTGTCTCGTGTGCGGGAGGCGCCATTTTATTGGAGGGAATAACTTCCAGCAATGCAAGTCTCGCGGCAAATGTGTCTGTAGGTTCCCAGAGCTGGAGGGATATGGCGTAAAGCACGGAGACACCCGCCATTGTTCAGCACCTCTTCTCAATGGCACCTCAGTGGACACCCTTTCTTGAGGTTTATAATGTGACTGTGTGACTGGAGCAGTTTACTGCCCCCATTATATATGTCACGTGAGCACAGCAGCCAATCAACAGCTGCTCTAATGGACTATTGTAGTAAACGCTGCAGCCAATCAGTGGCCACTGTCGGGCTGCAGCAGTCACATGGCATAAACTATAAACTATGTCATATGACGGGGGGGGGGGGGGCACAGAGGAGTGAGGCTGGTTCTGGAGGTGACTATGGTTTTTGTTTCATTTTATGATGCATATTGGAATCATGGTGTCAGCCCCTACCTCATGCTGCTGTCAGATTACATAGCAAAAAATGGTGACCGATTCCCTTTAAACACCCCACTCCCCGCATTGAAGAATTTGGGAGAAAACAGTGTTTGGCTACCTTCACACTGTGTGAAGTTTTATTTTTTGCGCCCTAAGCTGATGTTTGCACTGATACCTTTTTGGGATAGATACGCTGTTTTGATTGCCTCTGTTTGCATTTTATTGCAATATTGCGGTGGCCAAAAATTACATTATTCTGGTTGTTTTGAATTTTTTTTGGGTTACGCTGTTTACCTGTTAATTTAATTTTTTTTATATTTTGCTAGATTGCACATGTCTGATCTTAGCAATGCCAAATGTATTTTTATTTTGTAATTTCAATGGAGCAAAATGGGTAATTTAACCTCTTGTGGGATTTTTTTTTATTGTTTTCATATTTTTAAAAATTAAAAAAAAAACAACTTTTATTGTATATATTAATTCCCTTAGGGGACTTGAGGCTGTAATCATCTGCTCTGTACAGCACAAATCACGACCTCCTATAAATATCGGCTTGCAGTTGACGATTGCAGGAGGATCGTAATGACCAACAACCCATCATTCATCCGTGATCACATCACGGGTGCACTGCTGGGATCGGGGAATGGCGTTCTCTCCGCCAGCGCATGTTAAATACCGCTGTCGTGGAATGACAGTGGGATTTAACTTGTTGAAAGCTGTAGGTGGATCAATGATTAAATCTCTGATTAAATCAGCCATCATGTGCAGTTAAAGATGTGGGCTCGTCATGCCAGCTCACATTAAAGGCAGGGAGACGACTTATGATGGAAGTTTTCGACATATGTCAAGAAGCGGCAATACGGATCAAATTTCACCATTACAGTGAATCTGTCAGGTGATTTTCTAATACACTAATGTTATCTTTAATTAGGGCTTAAGGAGACCTTTCAGGATCAGTAAGTTTTATTGCTCTGCGTTATTCTGTTATCTTGTTGTAAGCTCCGTAGAATTCAGTGTGTTGTACTAAGGGGTACTTCTCACATAGCGAGATCGCTGCATAGTCACGGTTTTTGTGACGCAGCAGTGACCTCATTAGCGATCTCGCTGTGTGTGACACTGAGCAGCGATCTGGCCCCTGCTGTGAAATCGCTGCTCGTTACACAGTGCTGGTTCATTTTTTGGACGTTGCTCTCCCGCTGTGAAGCACACATCGCTGTGTGTGACAGCGAGAGAGCAACGATCTGAATGTGCAGGGAGCCGGCGTCTGGCAGCCTGCGGTAAGCTGTAACCAAGGTAAATATCGGGTAATCAAGCGAAGTGCTTTGCTTGGTTACCCGATATTTACCTTGGTTACTAGCGTCCGCCGCTCTCAGGCTGCCAGTGCCGGCTCCCTGCTCCCTGCACACGTAGCCGGAGTACACATCGGGTAAATAAGCAAAGCGGTTTGCTTATTAACCCGATGTGTACTATGGCTACGAGTGCAGGGAGCCAGCGCTAAGCGGTGTGCGCTGGTAACCAAGGTAAATATCAGGTAACCAAGCGCTTGGTTACCTGATATTTACCTTAGTTACGAAGCGCAGCATCGCTTCCAAGCGTCGCTGGGGGCTGGTCACTGGTCGCTGGTGAGATCTGCCTGATTGACAGCTCACCAGTGACCATGTAGCGATGCACCAGCTATCCTGATCAGGTCAGATCGCTGGAGCTTCGCTAAAGTGTGACGGTACCCTTACTAGTCAAGCATATGTAAATACAAAATACATATGCCCTACTCGCCACTCCCATCTCTCAGTGCTGACATCATTGATAGTATATCTAAGCTGAATTTGCACTGCTGCCCACATCCATGCTCCCCCCACCTCTCAGCAGTGATAGTGAATGTTCTGAGAGGTGGAAGGGGGGAGCAGTGAATATATAAATTGTATTTACAAACACTTGACTAGTGGCAGGTTAATTACCCGATGTGTACTCTGGCTCCGGCTACGTGTGCAGGGAGCCAGCGCTAAGCGTGTGCGCTCACGCTGCCAGTGCCGGCTCCCTGCTCACGTAGCTGGAGTACACATCGGGTAATTAACGCGATGTGTACTCTGGCTGTGTGCAGGGAGCCGGCACTGGCAGCGTGAGAGCGGCGGTGCTAGTAACTAATGTAAATATCGGGTAACCAAGGAAAGGGCTTCTTGGTTACTCGATGTTTACCTTGGTTACAGCTAACTGCAGGCTGCCAGATGCCGGCTCCCTGCTCCCTGCTCGCTTCAGTTCATCGCTCTCTCACTGTCACACACAGCGATGTGTGCTTCACAGTGGGAGAGCGATGAGCAAAAAATGGTCCAGGACATTCAGCAACGACCGGCGACCTCACAGCAGGGGCCAGCTCGTTGCTGGATGTCACACACAGCGACAGCGACGGGACGTCGCTGCCACGTCACAGAAAGTGGTGATGTAGCAGCGACGTCGTTGTCGACGTCGCTGTGTGTGACACTAACTTAAGCCCCATTTAAAGATAACATTAGTGTTGTACTATAAAATCACCTGACAGATTCCCCTTAAAATCTATGAGAATTATACGTTTTTTTTTTTTCTTTTAAAGGAACCTGACAGCTGGTACATACTGCCGATCAATGGAGAGCATTTATCAGGCCTCGGCTGTTTGATTTAAGCCATGTATGTATAACTCTGAAACGCTGCTGATTTAGAGAAAAACATAGTTTAAAGGCTGCTGAGGACAGAGCAACACAAGACAGGCGGATCCTCAGCGGTTTCTCCATTACCGATGCCCAGCTCTTTCCTTCGTGCATTTATAGGGAGAGACCTGGCACTTTGGGGCAGGGAGAAGCCGCTGGGGACCTCTCTAACTAGTCTCTAGTACTTCTTGGGGCCCCCGTGGGCCTTTAGATAATGTTTTTCTCATAAATACCACAGTGTTTCAGAGTAAAACATTCATGGCTGAAGTCGTCCAGCCACGGTGCTTAGCATCTACTCTATACTCACAATGCTGTGCTCCAGCTTTGATGTGGATGATGCGTCATATGTCATCCAAACCATACCGCTAATTTCGCTCCTGCGGAGTTGAAGCACAGGCCTGCTGAAGGTAAAGTACTGCAATGCATGTGCGTCCGCTTTACTTCCTGGTCATGGGCTCTTTCTGTCCTCTCCTCGCACATGCACATTACAGCATGCCTGCGCAGGTCTGTGCTACGCAGCTGCGCAGGAGCGAGATTGGCCAAGTTGTGTGGAGGATGGAAGACGGTTCATCTATGTCAAGTTAGAAGGATAGCGATTAGGGGAATAGAGAAGGCGCAAAGCAAGACCAATAATGCCCATCGGAACAGACCGCTCCGTATGATGGAATTATAAAAGGGAGGGGTTACATCAAAAGGAATTATTTGCTGGAGTGCTGGATAAGAGGACTTATAGGTGGTGCTTTAGTTTATAATGGGAAACTTGGTAACAAATTCCCTTTAACTCTTAATCACAAAACTACAGGAGACCTTCAGAAATATGAGATATTGATTATCCTTGACCTCCATAAATAATGTGTATGAGTCTCAACCCCTTTTATGACCCAAGACTAGGGGTGGGCAATTTTCCCAAGGGGCCACATGAGTGCCCGTGACTAGTGTGGAGGACCACAATAATAGGCTGAAATTAAGTCTGCTCAATAGTAATATTAACATTATAATTAGTATTTTGTAGCAATATTAATTGTATTAATATTGAGCAGAATTAAGTATGCTGACACTCCCATGTAACGTATAAGCCTGCACAAAACCCCCCAATTACAGTATGACCCTTTACACAGCCCCTTATACACCGTATGAGCCCAAACTTAGCCCCTCTCTATACAGTGTTAGCCCCCTGCAGCTTCATACATCATACAGGATAAGCCCTCACATAGCCTCCAATATACAGTATGAGCCCCACATAACCTCCAATATACAGCATGAGCCCCCAAATAGACTCCTGTATACAGCATGAGCCCCCACATAACTTTCTATATAGAGTATGAACCCCACAAAGCCTCCTATACACAGCATGAGCTCCCACATAACTCCCTATATACATTATGAGCCCCCACATTGCCTCCTATATACAGCATGAGCCCCCACATTGCCTCCTATATACATTATGAGCCCCCACATTGCCTCCTATATACAGCATGAGCCCCCACATAGCTTCCTATATACATTATGAGCCCCCACATAGCCTCCTATATACAGCATGAGCCCCATATAGCTTCCTATATACAGTATCAGCACATACACATATGAAAAGGAAATCACATACCTTGCTTCCTTTCCCCCGACGCTCTGTTCTGGTCTCCTCTCCAATGATCCTCCGCACAGCAGATGAGCTAATGTGACGTCATTGTGTCTGCTGTCTTACATGCTGATTGGTGGAAGGAGGAGACAGTGGCTCCCTCATCCATCAATGTATTCACCGTTATCCGCATCCTGAGGAAGTGGATAGCGGTGACAGCGGGCGGCCAGATGGCGTAGGGCACGGTACAGTGTTTTCAGCACTTCAACTATCTGAATCCATAGGCCGAACTGGAGCAGAAAACCGGATGTGGCCCGCGGGTAGCAGTTTACCCAGCCTTCCCCTAGCTAATTAGAGAAATGACGGAAATGCTATTAACCCTTAAACCTCTTAATGTAAAAATGTGTGATGTAGTACAGTGAGTATATTCAAACTAGGAGGAAAGTGTTGCCATCTCCGTCATGGCCACATATGAATCCTGCGTCTGCCCCTAGTTTATTCATTATTTTTAGTATGCAATTGTGTTTTGTTTTGCTATTTTACATTTAGTAAATAGACCAGAATTTTAAAGCTCATGAAAACCAAGTATGCTTTCTGCAAGAAAACCTGTGCGCCCAGTCACCATGACCCATCTGTTAGGACATTGATGTAGCAGTAACTACCCTGTTGGCACCACTATGCTGGTATTATGTAATTTGTGTGAAAGAGGTGGTCCACTACAATGTATAGTGGCCACATCGATTTAAATCTGAAAAGGCTTTTTCCAAATACCTCCTGTTGCCAATTCTGCTTGTGAGCGTCGCTATCGCTCTCCACTCATCCCCATCACATGACCCGGGTTGCAGTGACCTCTGATGTTCGGTGATGTTGCGTCAGGTTGACCAGGTAACAATGAAGCAGGACCAAGTCTCCCTGAGTGACTGGGCTGTGGGCGGAGTTTCATTGCACGTCACAGCCCGGCATTGCGCGTGCTTGCAACACTCTGTTAAAGGGAACCTGTCACCAGTTTTTTGCCCTATAAGCTGAGGCCACCACCACTGGGCTCTTATATACAGTATTCTAACATGCTGTATATAAGAGCCCAGGCCGGGAGTATAACATAAAAATACTCACTTAGAAGGTCGCTCCGGTGCACAACAGTCGGATGGGTGGCGCCGTTCTCCGGGAATAAGGAAGACCAAGATGGCCGAAAGGGGAGTCACCGGTCCCGGAGAACGGCGCCACCCCTCCGGCTGTTGTGCACCGGAGCGACCTTCTAGATGAGTATTATAAAGTGTTTTTTATGTTATACCCAGCGGCCTGGGCTCTTATATACAGCATGTTAGAATACTGTATATAAGAGCCCACTGGTGGTGGCCACAGCTTATAGTCGCCAAATCTGGTGACAGGTTCTCTTTAAATGTATGTGGCCAGTATACAGTACAGACCAAAAGTTTGGACACACCTTCTTATTCAAAGAGTTTTCTTTATTTTCATGACTCTGAAAATTGTAGATTCACATAGAAGGCATCAAAACTATAAATTAACGCCTGTGGAATTAAATACTTAACAAAAAAGTGTGAAACAACTGAAAATATGTCTTATATTCTAGGTTCCTCAAAGTAGCCACCTTTTGCTTTGATTACTGCTTTGCACACTCTTGGCATTTTCTTGATGAGCTTTAAGAGTTAAGCCCGCTTTACACGCTGCAATGTATCTTACAATGTGTTGGCGGGGTCACATCGCAAGTGACGCACATCCGGCATTGTAAGGTACATTGCAGTGTGTGACAGGTACACGCGATTGCGATTGAACGTTAAAACGTTCATCGCATACACATCAAACCTGTCTCTAGAATTGCACATTAGATTGTTCATCGTACCCGGGGTAGCACACATTGCAGTGTGACACCCCGGGAACGATGAACAGATCTTACCTACATCCTGCGGCTCCCGGCCAACAATGCGGGAAGGAAGGAGGTGGGCGGGATGTTTACGTCCCACTCAGCTCCGCCCCTCCACTTCTATTGGCCGGCTGC
The DNA here is from genome assembly GCF_048569485.1 of Anomaloglossus baeobatrachus. NCBI lineage: Eukaryota > Metazoa > Chordata > Amphibia > Anura > Aromobatidae > Anomaloglossus > Anomaloglossus baeobatrachus. The sequence continues at coordinate 644,296,365 of NC_134354.1, forward strand.
CACGTGACGTCGCTGTGACGCGAACGTCCCTCCCACTCCAGGAAGTGGACGTTCGCCGCCCACAGCGAGTTCGTATGGATGGGTAAGTACGTGTGACGGGGGTTACTCGTATGTGCGGCACGTTCAACAAATTGAACGTGCCACACATACGATGGGGGCGTTGCAAATCGCATACGAAATCGTATGCGAAATTGCAACGTGTAAAGCAGGCTTTAGTCACCGGAAATGGTCTTCCAACAGTCTTGAAGGAGTTCCCAGAGATGCCTAGCACTTGTTGGCCCTTTGCCTTCATCTGCGGTCCAACTCGCCCCAAACCATCTCGATTGCGTTCAGGTCTGGTGACTGTGAAGGCCAGGTCATCTGGTGTAGCACCCCATCACTCTCCTTCTTAGTCAAATAGCCCTTACACAGCCTGGAGGTGTGTTTGGGTTCATTGTACTGTTGAAAAATAAATGATGGTCCAACTAAACGCAAGCCGGATGGAATAGCATGCCGCTGCAAGATACTGTGGTAGGCATGCTGGTTCAGAATGCCTTCAATTTTGAATAAATCCCCAACAGTGTCACCAGCAAAGCACACCCACACCATCACACCTCCTCCTCCGTGCTTCACAGTGGGAACCAGGGATGTAGAGTCCATCCGTTCACCTTTTCTGCGTCGCACAAAGACACGGTGGTTGGATGCACAGATCTCAAATTTGGACTCATCAGACCAAAGCACAGATTTCCACTGGTCTAATGTCCATTCCTTGTGTTCTTTAGCCCAAACAAGTCTCTTCTGCTTGTTGCCTGTCCTTAGCAGTGGTTTCCTAGCAGCTATTTTACCATGAAGGTCTGCTGCGCAAAGTCTCCTCTTAACAGTTGTTCTGAGATGTGTCTGCTGCTAGAACTATGTGTGGCATTGACCTGGTCTCTAATCTGAGCTGCTGTTAACCTGTGATTTCTGAGGCTGGTGACTCGGATAAACTTATCCTCCGCAGCAGAGGTGACTTTTGGTCTTCCTATCCTGGGGCGATCCTCATGTGAGCCAGTTTCCTTGTAGTGTTTGATGGTTTTTGCCACTGCACTTGGGGACACTTTCAAAGTTTTCCCAATTTTTCAGACTGACTGACCTTCATTTCTTAAAGTAATGATGGCCACTCGTTTTTCTTACTTAGAATTTGTATTATGGCAAGAAAAAAGCTGCTAACAGTCTATTCAGTAGGACTATCAGCTGTGTATCCACCAGACTTCTGCACAACACAACTGATGGTCCCAACCCCATTTATAAGGAAAGAAATCCCTCTTATTAAACCTGACAGGGCACACCTGTGAAGTGAAAACCATTTCCGGTGACTACCTCTTGAAGCTCATCAAGAGAATGCCAAGAGTGTGCAAAGCAGTAATCAAAGCAAAAGGTGGCTACTTTGAAGAACCTAGAATATAAGACATATTTTCAGTTGTTTCACACTTTTTTAAGTATTTCATTCCACATGTCTTAATTCATAGTTTTGATGCCTTCAATGTGAATCTACAATTTTCAGAGTCATGAAAATAAAGAAAACTCTTTGAATGAGAAGGTGTGTCTAAACCTTTGGTCTGTACTATATACTGGACACATACATTTAAAGAGAACCTGTCACGAGATTTGTAATGTACAGTATGTGTAAGTAAAGTTTCAGCAACGCACTGGTATTTGATTGATAGCAGCTACAGAATATCTAATAAGTGGGTCAGGTTTTACTGTCTATTCCTGACCCTGTTAGATGTTAGACTGTATTGGCTGCATTTTGAACACGCCCCTATCACGTGACAGAAATTATTCATACCTGGAAGAACCAATACCATCTAGCATCTACCAAGGCCAGGAAGCAGACAGGGGCAGGAATACATAGCAAAACCCAACCCACATATTAGATATTCTGGAGCTGCTATCAATCAAATAGCAGTGCATTTCTGTAATTTTACTTGCACATATTTCTGAAATAAAACATCCAATCTATAAACAAAAGTTATGCTCACTGTCACGGTCATCTCCATGTTTTTGGAGACTAGTGACAGCTTTAGGACTAGAGCCTCTCATCTCCATCTGGCTCTCTACATTTAAATCTTGCTTTGTTTCTCTTGGTACTAAAACAGTTAATGTCAGTTTTGCTTCTAGCAGCTTTTACAGAAGTGCAGGTCAGCTGCAGTTGCTCTGGTCACGACCCTTTGTGTTTAAGTAGCTAGGTTTCCCAGCATTTTTTGCTGATTATACAAAATCATTTGTATTCTGGCTCCCTTGGTGGAAGGACCTGTGAAGGAGTGTTCCAGAAGCCAGACTTAATCCTTTTGTGGCTGTCTCCCCTATTTGTCTTACCATTCTTTGTGTCATCTTAGTGCAGCGTCTCCCACCTGCCAACACACTAGCCAGGGTAACTTCAGGGTTTTTTCAGGGTCTCAGTTGAGGAGACTGTATAGGGCCTGGCTAGGAGTCTAGGGTACAGCTGTAGGTGAGGATAGGAGTTGTCCCATCCAGAAGCCGGACTTTATCCTTTTGTGGCTGTCTCCCCTATTTGTCTTACCATTTTTTGTGTCATCTTAGTGCAGTGTCTCCCACCTGCCAACACACTAGCCAGGGCAACTTCAGGGTTTTTTCAGGGTCTCAGTTGAGGAGACTGTATAGGGCCTGGCTAGTCTAGGGTACAGCTGCAGGTGAGGATAGGAGTTGTCCCATCTACCTCTGTCACTAGAGCTAGGGCCCATCGTTGTTATTGTGTCCCTGGTGTTCCCCCTTACTTGTCGTACTGTTTTATTCTTTTTTTTGTTGTGCGTTAGATATCTGTTGGTCAGATTGTGTCCGCCACATGTAAAAGCATAACACATTCAGCAGATATGAAAATCCTGATGGTTGGTTCTTTTTAAATATTCATGGTTATTAATCTTTTGGATTGATCAACAGCTGTGTAGTTCAGTAGTAAAATAAATAATCAAAAATACAATTGCCTAATAACTGTGCACAAAGTGAAGATCTATTGGTCTTCCATGATTATGAGTTTTCCAGCTTTAGAAATGCAGCTAGTCATTGTGGCTACCAAACATCCGCCAAACAATCCCTGCTAAATTACTATAAATCACATATATGTATGAATTTCCAGTAAATGTTTTTAAAACCGTTCAGTTATTGTGTTCCTACTTCAACAAACAATAAATGATTCAGCAATGATGTTACTCGACAAGTGCATTAGATAAATCATGATATAGCAGCTTCAGAGAAGATGGGATCATTATTTATGCAAAGCTGCATAGTTATAAAGCAGAAGTGATTTCAGCTCTCACAGGATATTACAGTTTGTAAACTACAAATGTGAATGGATGTGTAAATATGAGACTGTATGTGTACATCGCTTACTTATATGTATTTATTTTTTAGGAATGTAGCTTTGTGTTTTGCATAGTAATCATGTAAGGCTATGTTCACATGTCCATTTATCTTTTCCATCTGTCTGTTTCCTTTCTCTTTGTGGAGAGCGTCACGTTGGTGTTAGGAGACTAAGGGTACCGTCACACTTTAGCGATGCTCCAGCTATCCACCAGCGATCTGACCTGGTCAGGATTGCTGGTGCGTCACTACATGGTCGCTGGTGAGCTGTCAATCAATCAGATCTCAAAAGCGACCAGTGACCAGCCCCCAGCAACGCGTGGAAGCGATGCTGCGCTTGGTAACTAAGGTAAATATCGGGTAACCAAGCGCTTGGTTACCTGATATTTACCTTGGTTACCAGCACACACCGCTTAGCGCTGGCTCCCTGCACTCGTAGCCAGAGTACACATCGGGTTAATAAGCAAACTGCTTTACTTATTTACCCGATGTGTACTCCGGCTACGTGTGCAGGGAGCCAAGCAAAGTACTTCGCTTGGTTACCCGATATTTACCTTGGTTACAGTTTACCGCAGGCTGCCAGAAGCCGGCTCCCTGCTCCCTGCACATTCAGATCGTTGCTCTCTCGCTGTCAAGCACAGCGATGTGTCCTTCACAGTGGGAGAGCAACGTCCAAAAAATGAACCAGAACAGTGTGTAACGAGCAGCGATTTCACAGCAGGGGCCAGATCGCTGCTCAGTGTCACACACAGCGAGATCGCTAATGAGGTCACTGGTGCGTCACAAAAACCGTGACTCCGCAGCGATCTCGCTATGTGAGAAGTACTCCTTACTGTATACGTAATTTTATCTTATATATGTGTTAATTTAATGTCACATATTGGAGGCAGCAATTCTAAAAGCTAATATCAATTTTTTAAAGGGCTTTGCCACCTGACTAAAGGGTGCTTTACACGCTGCGAGATCGCTAGCGATGTCGTGCGCGATAGCACCCACCCCGGTCGCTCGTGCGACATTTGGTGATCGCTGACGTAGCGATCATTATCGCTACGGAAGCGTCACACGCACATACCTGGTCAGCGACGTCACTGTGACCGCCGAACAATCCCTCCTTCAAGGGGGAGGTGCGTTCGGCGTCATAGTGACGTCACTGCGGCGTCACTAAGCGGCCGGCCAATAGCAGAGGAGGGGCGGAGATGAGCTGCTAGAAGATGCCGCCCACCTCCTTCCTTCCTCATTGCCGGTGGAGGCAGGTAAGGAGATGTTCATCGTTCCTGCGGTGTCACACATAGCGATGTGTGCTGCCGCAGGAACGACGAACAACATCGTACCTGCCAACGAGCATCAATTTTTCACGTTTTTGTCCTCGTTGATCGTCGCTCATTTGTGTCACACGCTGCGATGTCGCTACCGGCGCCGGATGTGCGTCACTAACGATGTGACCCCGACGATATATCGATAGCGATGTCGCAGCGTGTAAAGCACCCTTTAATATAAGAAGACAAACTTGAAACCACATTTGCAGGTGTTTTAGTGCGTTTGCCACTCAAAAGTGCACAGCTGGAGAACTGATATGGCTGGGTAAGAGGCTTCTGACAGAGAGTCTAAGGGATAATGTCTGGATAAGGACACCTATAATCCATGCAATACTCATTTGGGAATTTTAACTATGCAAATAACCTCCTGAAAGAGGAAGAGGATAAAAATTCTATTGAAAAAGGATAAAGTGGTGAGTCCCATAATTAAAATCTTCATCTTTATTCAGCAATTTTTTTAAAACATCATGGTGGTTGGATTATAGTCTCAACATGTTTCAGGCAAGCATGCCCTTGGTCACTGAGATACAAAATCACTATAACCCAAGGTTTAAAAGCACTAATTCAACAACCAATGATCATATAGACATCTGTTAGCAATTAATACACATATGAAGATCATTTACATAATCACAAGTCAAAAATTCTAGTGCCACGTACAGGACGTGATGGATATGTCACAGCCTGTAACTGAGGTGTCACGGCCAGCTGACAATCCCATGGCAGCGAGTTTTTGAAAATCCCAGAGATTGTATTGTTATCTAACAGTTCCATGTTTCTGCAGCAGCCGACTCTTTGACCCTTGAAAACTGTCAGTTTTTTCCTCTCAGTTGCTAGCCTCTGAGTTCCTTTATAAACCTCACCCTGGGGTGGTTTGAAAGCGGTTTATATTTGTTCGTGGCTGTGGTCTGCAGTGGTCATCTCTTGTTCCAAAGACTTTTGTGGTAGCTGGTGCTAAGGCAAGTGTTTGACTTTTTCCATCTAGCTGGGCTCTGGTGGTAGCATTTGTGTTGCCCCTGTATTGTTGTTATTGTTTTGTCTCCCTTAACGTTACTGGTGTTGACAAGTGCTCATACCCGCCATCCTTACTTAGGACCCAGATCAGGGTTTGCCTAGGGTGAGGTATTCCTGCTCAGTGACAGGTGCGGAACCTGTATAGGATTGGTGAGGGTGAGCTGCAGGTTGTTGTCAGGGGTCACCACTTCCCTCCTTCCCTAGCGCATACCTTTCCCCTTCCTTTTGTATTGTACTATACAGCCCTATAGTTTCTATCCCTGGCTGTGACAGTAGCACTTCTATTTGCATATTTAAATTCACAAAGGTGCATTGCAAGGCTTATAAGTCAACTTATGCCAATTTAGCACTATTCACAATAGCCACGAAAGGCCTCTCACTTAATCAAATCAACTCCCCTGCTTTCCAATAATGAGGGTCAAACACTCTGAAACATGTGTCTGCAAATGGAGTGTTTGTTTTGCCTCCTTATCCTAAGTATTGTAACCCTTTTAAAATTAGTATTGACTTTCAGGATTGCACTAGAGCTCCTGCCTCTTCCTTTCTGAAGGGGTTGATGTTTTGTTTAGAACAGATAAACGGTAATTTCAACCTGTGCATTCCTGTTTAGAAGTCCTATTGATTTATATACAGTGGGTACGGAAAGTATTCAGACCCCTTTTAAATTTTTCACTCTTTGTTTCATTGCAGCCATTTGGTAAATTCAAAAAAGTTCATTTTTTTCTCATTAATGTACACTCTGCACCCCATCTTGACAGAAAAAAACAGAAGTGTAGACATTTTTGCAAATATATTAAACAAGAATAACTGAAGTATTATATGGTCATAAGTATTCAGACCATTTGCTCAGTATGGAGTAGTAACACCCTTTTGAGCTAGTACAGCCATGAGTCTTCTTGGGAATGATGCAACAAGTTTTTCACACCTGCATTTTTAGATCCTCTGCCATTCTTCCTTGCAGATCCTCTCCAGTTCAGTCAGGTTGGATGGTGAATGTTGGTGGACAGCCATGTTCAGGTCTCACCAGAGATGCTCAATTGGGTTTATGTCAGGGCTCTGACTGGGCCAGTCAGTAATGGACTCAGAGTTGTTCTGAAGCCACTACTTGGCTGCATTTATCTTTCCTTCAATTGCAACCAGTCGTCCTGTCCCTGCAGCTGAAAAACACCCCCATAGCATGATGCTGCCTCCACCATGTTTCACTGTTGGGATTGTATTGGTCAGGTGATGAGCAGTGCCTGTTTTTTTCCACACATACAGATTAGAATTATCACCAAATCTTTCTATCTTTGTCTTATCAGACCAAAGAATCTTATTTCTCATAGTTTGGGAGTCCTTCATGTTTGTTTGTTTTTTTGTAAACTCTATGCGGGCTTTCATATGTCTTCCACTGAGGAGAGGCTTCCGTCGGGCCTCTCTGCCATAAAGGCCCGACTGCTGAAGGGCTGCAGTGATCGTTGACTTTGTGGAACTTTCTCCTATTTCCCTACAGCATCTCTGGAGCTCAGCCACAGTGATCTTGTGGTTCTTTATCTCTCTCACCAAAACTCTTCTCCCAGAATTGCTCAGTTTGGCTGGACGGCCAAGTCTAGGAAGAGTTCTTAGTCCCAAACTTCTTCCATCTAAGGATTATGGAGGCCACTGTGCTCTTAGGCACTTTGAGTATTGCAGAAATTCTTTTGTAACCATGGCCAGATCTGTGCCTTGCCACATTTCTGTCTCTGAGCTCCTTGGGCAGTTCCTTTTGACCTCATGATTCTCATTTGGTCTGACATGCACTGTGAGCTGTGAGGTCTTATATAGACAGGTGTGTGCCTTTCCAAATCAACTCCTATCAATTTAATTAAACACAGCTGGACTCCAATGAAGAAGTAGAACCATCTCAAGGAGGATCACAAGGAAATGGACAGCATGTGACTTAAATATGAGTTTCTGAGCAAAGGGTCTGAATACTTATGACCATGTGTTATTTCAGTTTTTTTTGTTTAATAAATTTGCAAAAATTTCTACAGTTCTATTTTTTTTCTGTCAAGATGGGGTGCAGAGTGTACATTAATGAGAAAATAATGAACTGTTTTGAATTTACCAAATGACTGCAATGAAACAAAGAGTGAAAAATGTAAAGGGGTCTGAATACTTTCTGTACCCACTGTAGGGTCTATCTACAACGTACATCTGGACACCACACCGATCTCGAGAACAGGGCGCTAAAATGCCACATTTGAATAAAGCAGTGCCATCATCTGCACACTGTCCTCCATTCATTGTCTGTGACTACTAGAGGAATAATGACAACAAAAAAAGGTGACACAAACATTTTTTGTTCAGTCATTTTTACTACACAATTCTGTTAAACCCATAAAATAATTGCGTAATTTCTTTTTTGAGCAATTACACTGAACTTGGATTGTTTTTTAGTGTATAGTAAAATTAATGATATTCAAAAGTACTATTTGTAACTGCAAAAAACAAGCCCTCCTATGGCGATGTCAATAGAAAAATAAAAAAATATAGCTCTTGAAAGAGAGAGGCAAAAACAGAATATTGCCATGTCGGGATTGGGTTAAATATTTGTTTCAAAGGTGTATGTTGATCTAAAGGCTTATGATTATATTTTCTAAATTTGTTTCTTAGAAAAAGATAAATGTTGAAGTTGATGCCTATATTTAAATCTATTTTTAAAATTTTATTTAACCCATTAGTGACAGAGCCAATTTTAGGCTAATGACCAAGCTCCAGTTTTCAAATCTGACCAGTGTAACTTTATGGCCTCGCTCAGGCTGCTTTCACACCTCTGGTTTCTGCAATGCGGCACAATCCGGCACTTTGCAGGAAAATCGCAACCGTTTTTTTTTTTGCTGCCGTTTGCGATTTTCCTGCATAGACTTTAATTAGTGCCGCATTGTGCCGCATGGCCTTGCGTTCCATCCGTTTTTTGCCGCATGCGGCAGATTTAGCCGATGCGGCGGCCGGATGGAACGTTTCCTGGCACGTTTTTTCGTGCGGGCAAAAAAAACGCATTGCGCCGCATCCGACCGATGCGGCGCAGTTTTCAATGCATGCCTATGGCGGCTGGATGCGGCGCGATGCGTCAAAAACCGCATCCCGGCCGCCGCATGCGGTTTTTGCCACTGCGCATGCTCAGTAGCATGCCGCAAGCGGCAAAAACCGGACGGGCCGCATGGGAAAAAACTTATGCAAAGGATGCGGTGTTTTTACCGCATCCGTTGCATAGCTTGCACAGCCGGATTGAGCCGCACAGCTCAAGCCGGATGTGTGAAAGCAGCCTCACTAGGAGCATGTGAATTGGATGAGGTGCAATGCATGAAAATCTCTAATTGCACCAATGTTACAGTAGTCAATGGGGCAGAACAGATCTGCAATTTTTTTTTTCATCCGGATTCGGAATGAGAAAAAAGTTGTATCATGCTGCAAGTGTATACGTAAATCTAATGCCAATGCAAGTCTATGGGTGCAAGAAAACATTGGACGCCACACGGACCATCTCTATGGCGTGCGATTTATACTCCCTGGTTTCCCAAAAGAGCCAATAATTTTCATCAGGCAAGAACAGGAAATTGGCCTACAGGAACCTCCTGCAACTTATAAAAAGTTACAAAATACTTCTTCATGGAGACCAGGACCATGGCATGACACCTCAATGTGGAGATGTTAATTGTCCTGGTTCAAGAGAGACTCGAACTATGAAAGACTAGAGACTCCGGCTATGAACAGGAAGCTGGACGGTGCAGCAGTTCGATGCTGCCGTTGGATAATAAAGCCCTGTGCGCACTAGAAAATGGATTTTCCTCAAGAAATTTCTTGAAAGTGAAAGATTAGCGCACTTTCGTTCAAAAAACGCACCAATAACTCATGCGTTTTTACCCGCGTTTTTGTTGCATTTTTTTTCCGCAGGTTGGTCCCTGAGTTATTTTATCATTATCTATTGCAAAAAAACGCAGGTACTTGCAGAAAAGAAGGGACATGCTCATTCTTTTTCTCAAGAAATTCTGCAGAAAGAATTTTCTTGAGAAAAAAAATGCAGTGTGCGCACAGCTATTTTTTTTTTCCATAGGTTTTGCTGGGGAATGTCTGCAGAATGGTTACAACTAGTTTCTCAAGAAATTTTTGCAGCAAAAACGTGGGTAAAAACTCAGTGTGCGCACAGAGCCTTATAGTCGAGCATAACATTGATTTTGTCATTGGAAGAGTGTCGATTTCTCCAAAATTGCACTATGTATGTTGCTTGTGCTACTGTGAGCAGCATACAAGGCCCAAATCTGATACATGGCTTTCAGCATATTTGGCACCCATCAAGCATATCTTAGGCCTTTTTCACACGTCAGTGATTCTGGTACGTATGTGCTAGTTTTTATACTTACCAGAATCACGGACATACGCAGCACCATTATAATCAATGTGATTTTTCACTGACCGTGTATCCATGTGGCGTACACGCATGTCTGTGTGCTCCGCACGGAGACATGTCCATTTTTTTTCTCTCATCACTGATGTCCCACGGACTACACTATGGTGTGATCCGTGAAAAACATACCAGAATAACACTGACATTGAAAATAAAAAGCATTTTTAACTCACCTTCTCCAGCGCTGCTTCTCTCCGGCCTCTGCTGCCTCAACTTCAGAGCCGGCTAATTACTGGCATGCATATTCATGTATGCAGCCACAGCCGATCCGGAAGTAGCTGCAGTGGGGGCGGAAACACAGCAGAGCCAAAGAGTTCAGCACCGTGGAAAGTAGGAGTGGAGACAGGTGAATTTATGTCCATGTACAATAACGTATCACGGAGAATGGATCGCGGATTGCACATGGACAACCCACGTGTGCCGTGAATCATGGCACACGGAGGGACATATGCGTTTTTAACATGTCAGTGAAAAGCGTCTGTGTTTTTCACTGACGTGTGAAACAGGCCTTAAGCCTGCTTTACACCTTGCAATTAAGCATACGATATCGTATGCGATCGTACCCGCCCACATCGTATGTGCGGCACGTTCAATTTGTTGAATGTGTCGCACAAACAAATAACCCCCCGTCACACGTACTTACCCGTCCATACGACCTCGATGTGGGCGGCGAACATCCACTTCCTGGAGTGGGAGGGACGTTCGGCGTAACATCAATGTCACGCGGCAGCTAGCCAATAGAAGCGGAGGGACGGAGATGAGCAGGTCGTAAACATCCCGCCCACCTCCTTCCTTCCGCATTGCCGGCGGGAGCCGCAGGACGCAGGTAAGATCTGTTCATCGTCCCCGGGGTGTCACACACTGCAATGTGTGCTACCCCGGGTACGATGAACAACTTGACGTTAAATTTTTAGGAAATGAACGACGTGCAGGTGATGAACGTTTTACTGTTCAATCGCACGTAGCTGTTACATGCTACAATGTACCTTACGATGCCGGATGTGCATCACTTACGACGTGACCCTGCCGACACATCTTAAGATATATTGTAGTGTGTAAAGCGCCCTTTAGATGTCATTGGTTGCCAATTTCAAAGGGAACTGCCAGCAGCGGATTTTGATGATTTGTCTGCACAATTGCATCCAGTGTTGCAGAACATTTCTCAGACAGCCGTTAAAAGGGAACCCGTCAGGTCCTGCATGTACCCAGAACCATGAGCAGTTCTGGGTGCATAATTCTAATCCCTGCCTGACTGTCCCAGCCTATAGTAGCATATTATTATTTAGTATTTCTAAAGATCCTTCATAATATGCTATTGAGGCCATGGACTAGTCGCAAGGGCGTTACCTCCCTTGGCTAGTCAGCCCTCTTAGCATGTAAGCACTCCCCTTTGGGCGTGCTAACATGCTAATAAATGTACAGCGTCAAAGGCATGGTTGCTTTCACCTCTGCTTTTCTAAAGATCCTTTTATCTATGCTACTAGATACAGGGACAGTTAGGCAGGGATTAGCAATATCCACCCAGAACTGCTTGTGGTTCTGTGTGATATTGAACCTGACAGGCTCCATTTAATACCCTCATTGATTGCCTGCCATGGTGTGTAAGCGCTCATACTTAATGCTAAATAAATGGGTGATGTTTGAAAATATTTTGCATATAATTAACGTCTATCAATCCTGTGATTTTCATAATTCCAGAACTTTTCCTTCTTGGTATTCCAATTTCTATATTGAAGAGTGTAAACAGTTGATTGGTATGTATTTGCATCAATTTACATGGAGATATCATCAGCAATAAGTGAGACAAAAAACTGTTCGTCCCCAGACTGTTTCATGATTGGTGGCAACATATCCCGGTTACCTGAGGTGATGTGCTCCCAAAAATAATTACTTTAATATTGGCATAAAAGAAGATATTAAGACGAATAAGAATATGGTGATTGCTCTTAGATTGGTGGACCATGAAGGAAGCTAATAATTGTATGAACACCCAACCATCGGATAATGTAGCTGAGGGCTAGCACTGACCGCCTAGCTCATATCTACATGCTACAGAGACTAAATATCTACCAGATATAAAAGTGCATTAATCTTGAATCTAAAATCCCCATGGTCGAGGAAATCTTAGGTCAGCTCAGGCATCTCCTTCAGATAGAGGGACTGGATGCAGAGAGGAGGACAGATAGAATGCAACATCATTTTAAAAAATTGAAAAAATTAATAATGGCCTACTGTAGTCAGGATGAAATTGATAGGATTATGTCGCCTTTTAAGGACACAGTCTGGTATCATACTGAAAAGCTGAAGGGTACTCTGGAAGGCTTGGAGGTGGGGTTGGGAAAAGACTAAAGGGTGCTTTACATGCTGCAACATCACTAGTAGCGATGTCGAGCGCAATAGCACCCGCTCCTGTCGCTCGTGCGACATTTGGTGCTTGATGCCGTAGCGAACATTATCGCTACGGCAGCATCACATACACATACCTTGTCAGCGACGTCGCTGTGACCGCCGAACAATCCCTCCTTCAAGGGGGAGTGGCGTTCGGCGTCATAGCGACGTCACTGCGGCGTCACTAAGCGGCCGGCCAATAGAAGCGGAGGGGCGGAGATGAGCGGGACATAATATCCCGCCCACCTTCTTCCTTCCGCATTGCCGGTGGACACAGGTAAGGAGATGTTTGTCGCTCCTGCGGTGTCACACATAGCGATGTGTGATGCCGCAGGAGCGACGAACAACATCGTACCTGTGGCACCAGCAATATTAAAGAAATGAGCGACGTGTCAACGATCACCGTTTTTGAACGATTTTGTGATCATTGATCGTCGCTCATTAGTGTTAAACGCTGCGATGTCGCTACCGGCGCCGGATGTGCGTCACTAATGACGTGACCCCGACGATATATCTGTAGCGATGTCGCAGCGTGTAAAGAACCCTTAAGGGCGACCATGCTAGATTAGACTTGTTGTGAATAGGAAGTAACTAGAGTCTGGTTTAGGTTTCTGCTTTTCTTTTTTGCAGGCTTCAAGTAATGGTGTGTTGCGGACGGGGGACAGACCACTGAAAGGGGGCTGCTCGGAACACTCGGATCCGGGATCGTGGCTCGAGTTGTAGCCGGGTCCGGGGCTCTTGCAGCCGTCCGTTCTCACAACTAAATAAAAGGGATTATTTACAGGGGAAGAGTTTGTCAGTGACGCCTCTTGTGGGTTGCGGTGATGATTGGTGACATCGGCGCTGCCTTGATATGGGACTTCCGGGGCTGATGAAGCAGGGCAGCAGGATGGTATCCCCTCCACGGGTAGGGGAAGTGTTGTCCCGGGGCCCAGGTGTATGGGGAAGGATTCTGCGGAGCGTATTCTGCAGGGTTGGACTGGGTGGTATTGGTGTACTCACCGTTCTGGAAAAATGCACACAGAGTCCAAATGGTAAAACAAATTGCCAGTGACCGGTGACCTCCAGCGGGTGTATTCGGGTCCCTTACCCTGGTACAGCAAACAGGGTTCCCTTCCTCCTGCACTTAGTGTTTGTGTCCTTAGTTTGACTACTCCGCTTGCAGTCCACTCCCGGTGATTTTTGTGTGTAGGGAGCTGTGGCCTGCGAGAACTGACCCGTGAGATCTTAGCAGGCAATTGCGGAGCCCTATCCCCCTTATTGGGTTTTCGTCTCGCTCTATCTGGGCCTCCTGTGGGACAAGACCTGTAATCTTGTCCCCGGCTGGTCAATTAGAAAGGTGCTTGAAGTGGTCCTTGCTCTAGGGTCCAGGTACCCCGACTGTGCATGGCCTCCGGACCGAATGCCTGCTGTCGATACCGGCGGGCTACAACCCTGCCCCGGTCCACTTAAGGTATCCCGCGACCGGATCTCCATCGCCAGTGGCCCTGTCTGCCAACTGCCACCTAGTAAGTAGTCCAGAGGCTCCAACACCTGACTACCCTGTCACTTCACACTCCTTTCACTTCCTCCTCCTAAGCTTGACTGTGTCTCAGCTCCAACTCACGTGTTCCCTCCCAGAACACCTCAGGACCCCTAGGTGGGCGTCACCATCCACTTGGCCCCGCCCACTGGTGTGTTCCTATTGTCATGGGGGGTGACTAGGCTTTGCTGGCTGATGTTATGTACATGGGTGTGGGTTTGTGTTGGTATGCCAAGGAGGATGGAGTCCTGCACCTGGAAGATTTGGGCAGTCTCTGTGACAACCTGGTTTTGCCAAGGCGTCACAGGTGAATATTAGGGTTAAAGCAGGGTTGGGGTGCTAGTGGTGTTTGGGGTCGAGCTGTGAGTGGGCCAACCCATCTTCCGTGACCCCAGCGGGTTTCATTAAAGAATTCGACAGTCCGGTGTGACAAGGGGGTAATGGAAAGAGGGTAACGGGGTTCCTGGGTAGCATGTCGCCGGTTGCAGCGACAACTGGGGTCCGGCCTTCTGCCATGGACCCCCTCCCCCTGCAACTCTTCTCTCCCCCAGGAGCAGTATGGGACGGGAACGGGGGTTGCAAGCTGCATCACCCGTGGTATGTGGCCAGGTGTTTAGCCGCCGCTGCACAGTCTCTCTCCAGGGCAGGTGTTACAGGCAGCTAAGATGGAATCGCTCCCCACGGGTGATGCGGGGAAGCCCCGGGAGGTTAGTGAGAATCGGGGGTTGCAGTCCTCGGGAGCACCGGGGCACAAGGCGGCGGAATTTACTCACAAAAGTCACTGAGTGCGGGTTCCAGTTCCTTTTTATTCGCTGGTCTGTTCCAACATCGCACCGGGTGCCTGTCCTCGCCGTTGTAGCCTCCGGTCGGTCCCGGGCAGGTCGGAGGCAGGGTCCGGTAAGGTAATCTGAGGGTCTCTTTCTCTCGTGTGCGTTTGGTTGCTGTCCCCATGGCATGAAGCCTCTTGGGGATTTGCCGCCTCTCTGTCTCTCTCTTCTAGGTACATTCTCCACGATCCCCAGTACCTGTCCCCGTTCCCTTCCTCCAGGTGTTACGAGGCATACACATTACTGGAAACACAGGGGACATATACATCACAGTGATATCTGTGCCCCCTCCCCAGTGATGTCTGTGCCTCCTCCTCAGTGATGTATGTGCCCCAGCCCCTCTTGTGATGTGTATGCCCCTCCAGCCCCTCTTGTGTTGTGTACACTCCCCATCCCCTCTTGTGATGTGTACGCCCCTCTTGTATTGGGTATGCCCCACCAGTCACACCTCCTCCGTAGCAAGCCAGGTCGCGGTTCTGCTTGTTATGTCTGCCAGTCCTCCGGATTTGTGACTGCACACAGCCACAAATCCGGAGACTGCACACAGCCACAAATCCGGAGACTGCACACAGCCACAAATCCGGAGGACTGGCAGACATAACAAGCAGGACCGCAACCTGGCTTGCTACGGAGGAGGTGTGACTACACCCCACATAACCTGATACTTTTTAATCACTCCCAGTGCAATCCTGCACTCATATCTTAGCTGGCTATATTTCAAACAGTCAAGTAACCAGACTTAACAGATCTCCACATGATCCTGTTATTCATGATTACATGCAAATTAGCGATTAATTGTGACCAAGGTCCAGTAGGACAGAAATGTCAAAAAAGAATCTCAGTTATCGCTATTGAAAATAAACTATTTGTTAATCTTGCATGAAAAAAATACTGTCTCTTGCAACTTTTTGCTAAATAGGGAGTGTGTAGTGTTATACTTATATATTTATATTCCTGTGATGTATATACAGCAGTCCCAGTGTCTCCTATGTGATGTATACACATCAGTCCCATCGTCCCCTATGTGATGTGTATGCCCCCAGTCAATCCAGTAATGTATGTACCCCCAGTGTCTCCTGTGATGTATACACATCGGTCCCAGCTTCTCCTATGTGATGTATATGCCCCCAGCCCCTCCAGTAATGTATGTACCCCCAGTGTCTCCTGTGATGTATATACAGCAGTCCCAGTGTCTCCTATGTAATGTGTGTGCCTTCAGCATCTCCTGTGATGTATATTCAGCGTCTGTTATATGATGTATATGATTCACCTATCTTATTATCACAAAGCGTTGACTGCACTCCAGACCGAGACAAACCTGGAAAAGGAGTTGTGATAATAAACATGATTAGTATCACCAAACATCACAGCCGCACCAAAGAGAAGCAGCTCCACCCACCACATTAGGGGTGAGTTAATTCATTGTTTGACCAAATATAGCAGGGTCATTTTCACATTGATAATTTTGTGCAGCCCACGAAGGTTGGTAGAAATTTCCAAATAGCACTAGGCAAAAAAAAGGTTCCCCACCCCTGGGTTAAAGGGTTGCTGCTTTCTTTGCTTTGCTATGAAATATAGAAATAAAGATTTGTTACGGATTACGAGCTGACCAAATGGGAAACTTTAAATGCTTATGATTTGAATATTTCAAGACTGAATCCGCTTATGTCATTGTTATTTGTTGTTTAAAAAATGAATAAACATATATTTAAAAAAAAAAAAGTGCATTAATCTTAACAATGTGTATTAGCATTATCCTTCCATTATGCACTCCGAGATCCTGCAGCCTGTTTATGGACCGGAAGAAATTACAGTTGAGTGGTTATTGATTAGGCAAAGAGCGTATAATGGACAGCGACGGCAAGCGGTGCGCTCAGTGCAAGGAGTGGTGCGCCCGGAGAAGAATCTACAGACCAGCTCCAAGTATGGATTCCAGGAAGCCACAAAGCACCTGTTCTTCAAGTTTTCCTAAATTGCCAGATGGGTAATTATTAATATTATTGGTATTATTAATAATAATAACCACAATTTAACTGTTAAAGGATACAATTTGTTTCATGCAATGCTTATTGTTAGCGTTCAGCCATAGAAGATGTTAGATGCACTTGTATGGCCATTTGCTACTTATGTAACAATCTATAATTCCTGTAAATCTGATAACTGAATTTTACATACAGTAGTTGTTAGTTGTCTAACATGACAGTGGACAGGCTAAAAAAACTGGTGTATTTTGTGATATAAGTATACACATGTTTACGTTCCTAAATATTAAGTTTCTGCATGTACTTGACCGTGAGGTGGTAAACCTGGGAGAGTCACTAGTGGAAAAGATATTGATGAAATTGTCGCTCATCACAGTAAGCGGTGCAGCTCAGGGCGTCATTCAAGGGAGTTCTTCACATGAGTTATTAGGAAAGATTAAAAATAATTCTATTTCTTTAGTCTTAAGAATAGATCTCTAAAGAGCTGACTGTATTCATGCAAATATATAAATCATCATGACCTACGAAGATGATTATGGCAAACCCTGTTTACTGTGTGACCACGGCTTTTGTTGGAGAGTAAAAGTTGCAGTCTGCAGAGGTGGCCTTCTTTACTATAAGGGGATGGGCCCACAGTAAGTTTTTATTGCTATTTAGCACTCCGTATTTTAAGCAAAGTGGTTTCCAATCCACAACATGTCAATTTATCTTTCCCCATAGACTTGCATTAGATGTGGAAAATCCACAGGTGAAAAGACGCATGAGTTTTTAATGTGTTTCTATGGCATAAGCGCATCTAAGACGCATAATACTAATACTCATACGTAATACTCATATATATATATATACTGAGGCTGCACAGACTGAGGCTGCATTCACGTCTGTGTACGTATTACAGTGTTCAGATCGGCCATGACTCTCACTTACAGCAGTATATACTGTATGCCTGTTGTGAGGCAGTTAGTTTGGATCAGGAGATTCACAATTGGGCAGGTAAAAGTGTCCATATATGCAGTTTGTACATGGACTGTGAAACGCGTTAGTGTGAATGCAACCTAAGGTAAAATAATGGGTTTTGTAGCTGATGTGCAGTGCTAGCTTTGTGTTATCCTGTGATTCTTGTGGACTCACTATCAAATTCTATCATATATATTTGAACTATGATCTTAAGAAAGTAAGAACTCATCTATGTTGCTATAAAACCAGGTGAGAAAGAAAAAGAGAAATAGATGTAAATATAAATGTAAGTACAAATGTTTATAGGATAGTATCATTTTAAACATTTTATTCTCATGCCAACTACATTGATACCTTAGTACCGCTCAGTTTGCCTCCAATCACATGACTTGTGGCCAGGCTTAGTTAATGATGGATTGGACTGAAATGACCTTTCTTTCTCTTATAGCTTGTAGAGTGATGCAGTCACATTTATTTCTTGCATTTGTCTTAAATAATTATCTTTCCCCCCATTAGACAAGAGTTGACAGAGCTGGAAAGCTCCATGGTAAATATCATACGGATCTTCCATTGCTTTTCCAATGAGCACTGCAAACTCAAGAGGAAAAATCTCAAAGAGCTGATCAACAAGCAGATGTCGACATTTGTGAAGGTGAGCAATATAGCGATCCAAATATAGATGTCACTAGCCACATGAAAAAAGAAATCAAAAGTAGTGATGGGCGAATAGTAAAATATTCTGGTTCAAATTATTCATACATATTATACCTAGTACTATTCCAGTATTCATCACAAATAATGAACCTATTGCAATTGAGTGGGGAACCCGAGCATTTTTCTGGGAAATTTTCCCCATTGACTTGCATTAGATTTGCTACTCGTGACGAATACCTGAATAATACTAGGTATTCAGTATGAATAATCCAAACATAAATATTTTACTATTCGCTCATCACTATAAGTAAGTCATTATTACCAATCATTTTCATTACTGTGTTACCAAAACAGTTATCTCTGATTTTGTTCCCACCGCAGTAAAGGCGGCATCACACGCACCGATATATCGTGCGATTGCATGAGCGATTGCACCCGCCCCCTTCGTTTATGCGTCACGGGCAATTTGTTGCCCGTGGCGCACAAAGTCGTTAACCCCCATCACACGTACTTACCTCCCTAACGTCGTCGCTGTGGGCAGTGAACATCCTCTTCCTGAAGGGTGAGGGACGTTCGGCGTCACAGCGACATCACACAGCGGCCGCCCAATAGAAGCGGAGGGATGGAGATGAGTGGGACGTAACATCCTGCCCACCTCCTTCCTTCCGCATTGCTGGCAGGACGCAGGTAAGCTGGGTTTGTCGTTCCTGGGGTGTCACACGTAGCGATGTGTGCTGCCTCAGTAATGACGAACAACCGGCGCGCAGAAGGAGGAACGACATTATGAAAATGAACGACGTGTCAACGAGCAACGATAAGGTGAGTACTTTTGCTCGTTAACAGTCCATCGGAGATGTCACACGGTACGACATCTCTAACGATGCCGGATGTGCGTCACAAACTCCGTGACCCCGGCGATATATCGTTAGATATATCGTAGCATGTGACAGGGCCTTAAGGGCGGCTTTGCACGTTGCAACATCGCACGTGCAATGTCGGTGGGGTCAAATCGAAAGTGACGCACATCCGTCGTCACTTTCGACATCGTACTGTGTAAATGCTAGATGATACGATGAACGAGCGCAAAAACGTCGTTATCGTATCATCGTTGCATTCACCGACATTTCCATAATGCTGGTGCCGCGACAGGTATGATGTTGTTCCTCGTTCCTGCGGCAGCACACATCGCTGTGTATGAAGCCGCAGGAGCGAGGAACATCTCCTACCTGCCGCCGGCGGCTATACGGAAGGAAGGAGGTAGGCGGGATGTTTACATCCTGCTCATCTCCGCCCCTTCACCGCTATTGGCCGTGTGACGTCGCTATGACGCCGCACGACCCGCCCCCTTAGGAAGGAGGCGGGTCGCCGGCCAGAGCGACGGTCGCAGGGCAGGTGAGTGCATGTGAAGCTGGCGTAGTGATAATTTTCGCTACACCAGCTATCACACGATATCGTACCTGCGACGGGGGCGGGGACTATCGCGTGCGACATCGCAGCATCGGCTTGCGATGTCGCAACGTGCAAAGCCCGCCTAAGGGTAAGTTTCCATTTCCATTTGTCTAATGCATTTTGAGAAACCAATGGAATTCATATGCAAAATAAATGGTTTGGATTAACCCCTTAACGACCGCAGGCAATAATCTTACATCCTAGCTGTCATAGTGTTAATCCCCACCTGCTGCTGCCGCTGCAGATGGAGATCCGTTCACATGTCAGCTGATTTGTACAGCTGACGTGTGCCTCACGTGTACGAGTGGAATCGCTATCCACCTGTACCTGTTAACCCCTTAAATGGTGATGTCAAGATGTGACCGCATCATTTTAACGGCGATGGCGGTAATCGCATACTCACAGGCCACCACCGAAAGTCACATGACGTGATCACGTGGATCCAATGGCTGTCATGGTAGCACAGGGCCATGTGAAGACTCCTGTAGCTCAGATGACTCAGGTCCTGTAACTAGCAGCTGAGTACTGCAGGTTACAAGACATGATGATTTCTCCCAGTCTGAGCGGCGGTGCTCTGATTGGGAGAAAAGAAAAAAAAGTTTAAAAAAGTTTTGAAAAATTAAAAAAAATTAAAAGTTTAAATCATCCCCCTTTCGCCCCATTGACAATTAAAGGGTTAAAAAAATATAAAATATTCACACATTTGGTATTGCCACGTTCCTAAATGCCCGATTTTATCAAAATATAAAATTAATTAATCTGATCGGTAAATGGCATAGCGTCAAAAAAATTCCACACGCCAAAATTAAGTTGTTTGGTCGCCGCAAATATGGCACAATAACAGGCAATCAAAACATCAGCCCAAGACGCAAAAAATAATCCATCACTGAGCCCCAGATCCCGAAAAATGAGAACATTATGGGTTGCGGTAAAAGACGCAAAATGTATGCCACTTTTTTTGGACAAACTTCTGATTTCTTTTTAACCCCTTTAAATAAAAATAAAACTTTACATGTTTGGTGTCTACGAACTCGCACCAACCTCAGGCATCACAACCACACATCAGTTTTCCCATATAGTGAACACGGTGAATAAAATATCTCCAAAAACAATATCGCACTTTTTTTTGCAATTTTTCCATATATGGATTTTTTACCATTTAACAGTACACTATATGGTAAAACTCATGATTTCGTTTAAAGTACAGCTCGTTCCGCAAAACATGAGCCCTCACATGACCAGTTTGACTGAAAAATAAAAAAGTTACGGCTCTCAGAAGAAGGAAGGCAAAAATAAACTGAAAGCCATAAAGGAGTTAAAGATTAATATGGAAGAACAGTGACCACATGTGCAAAAGGTATCTGTTACATTATTGATAAAAGGAAACCAGGCATAGCCCATCGACGGCTCAGCACCTTTACACACCCATCTTTCCGAGATGTTCCTGGTTTCCTTTCACTCCCCCCCATCCAGATGAGGCTGAGTTTGACACATGGAAAGATATGATATTAGTGAATAGAGACCATCCATATAAAAGGTACATGATGACATGGTCAGATGGCTCTTTGATCAGAAAACTCTAAGTACCTTATGCTATTAGCATTTACCAATAATGGGAGTTCATGTAGTCATTAATGTCAGTTTGTTGACACATCATGTATATATGTTTGTATATTGGCCACATAAAGTATTTTTCCACCTATACATTAATTTAATAATAAAGGTATACGGGCCCATATTTTTTATTTATTTAAATAATTTAAAAAAAGCCGCATGCAGTTTCTCTTATTTTCATACACAGCCAAGATAAGCACAGGGCTGGGGCTGCAGCCTGTAGCCGTATGCTTTATCTGTGCTGGGTATCATAATACGGGGGTCCCTACATCAATTTATTTCTTTTTATACCACAATATAAACCCGCAGACAGTGTCTGTGATCGCAAGCAGTCAGACAGTGTCACAGAGGCTGGGAACTCGTCTGACTGCAACCAATCACAGACACCAGGACTGTCTGTGGGTGGGGGAAGCAGTGAATATGTATGAGGCTAATAAGCGGCCCTGAAATTAGAGTGGGCGGCCCCGGAAGCAGTTACAGCCATGCCGGAGACTTGGTAAATATAGCACACTTACTTTATTTTTATGTAGTCAGTGTACAGTTTGTATAACAGTGTAAATTTGGCGTGCCCTCTAAATAACTGAACACATAGCCATTAATATCT
Organism: Anomaloglossus baeobatrachus; assembly: GCF_048569485.1. Taxonomy (NCBI): domain Eukaryota; kingdom Metazoa; phylum Chordata; class Amphibia; order Anura; family Aromobatidae; genus Anomaloglossus; species Anomaloglossus baeobatrachus. The sequence continues at coordinate 644,318,457 of NC_134354.1, forward strand.
AAGCCGCTGGCAACAAAAGTGAGTACACCCCTAATTGAAAATGGCCAAATTGTGCCCAATTAGCCTTTTTATTTCCCAGGTCTCTTGTGACTCATTAGTGTTACAAGGTCTCAGGTGTGAATGGGGAGCAGGTATGTTAAATTTGGTGATATTACTCACACACTCTCATACTGGTCACTGGATGTTCAACATGGCACCTCATGGTAAAAAATTCTCTCAGGATCTGAAAAAACAGATTTGTTGCTCTACATAAAGATGGACTAGGCTATAAGAATATTGCCAACACCCTGACACTGAGCTGCAGCACCGTGGCCAAGACTATACAATGGTTTAACAAGACAGGTTCCACTCAGAACAGGCCTCATCATGGTAACCAAAGAAGATGAATGCACGTGCTCAGTGTCATATTAAGAGTTTGTCTTTTCAAAATAGATGCATGAGAGCTGCCAGCATTGCTGCAAAGGTTAAAGGAATGGGAAGTTAGCTTGTTAATGCTTAGACCATACACTGCACACTGCATCAAATTGGTCTGAATGGCTGTCGTCCCAGAAGGAAGCATCTTCTAAATATGGTGCACAAGAAAATCCGCAAACAATTGTCACACAAAGTACGGGAAAGTACCAAGCGAACAGGGAAAATGAAGAGATACCCTGTGTCTAGGGAAGGGAGAGATGGTGACTAATGACCAAGCCTACCGCTGGGTCCTGGGTTCCCTCACCACCCTAGATAGCTTGCACAGTTATGTGTCAAGCCGGATACCTGACCCTAGGCTGACCCTGACCTGTGCCCTAGGTGGGGAGCGGATGGGATGAGCTCTTCATCAACCCCACTAGGCACTAAAGGAGACACAGGGATAACAAAAAGGGAAAACAACAAACAACTTAGCTTTAGTTGACTCAGGGAGAGTAGATGCAACAAACACGAAGATTCTCCAGATGTATGTAAACCGCCGGCCTGCACCATAGACTTGATAAAGATGTATCAAATATCACCAGCACTGAGTAATAGGAAGTGAAGATTTGTAATGCCACCAATCCAGTGCTGATGAACAGCAGCTGACAAGCTGAAAAACACCACAGGGTCCTAAAGGGACACAGATGAAAACCAAGCAGGAATGATAGAAGGTCAGGGAGCAGTTTGTGCAGCCAAACGCTGTGACTTTCTATAGCCGGACACCACAGGACTGTCTGTCACCCATCACAACAAATTGCTGAAGACAAGCAGACTAAGGACATGGATTACTGGAACCAAGATAAACTTATTTGATTCAGATGGTGTCAAGCGTGTGTGGCGGCAACCAGGTGAGGATTACAAAGGCAAGTGTGTATTACCTACAGTCAAGAATAGTGGTGGGGCTACTTGAGTGGTGCCGGCGGTGGGGAGCTACAGTTCATTGAAGGAACCATAAATGTCAACATGTAATGTGACATACTGAAACAGAGCATGGGCCCTTCCCTTTGGAAAGTGGGCCACAGGGCAGTATTCCAACATAACAATCCCAAACACACCTCCAAGATGACCACTGCCGTGCTAAAGAAACTGAGGGTAAAAGTGTTGGACCGGCCAAGCATGTCTCCAGACCTAAACCCTATTGAGCATCTGTGGGGCACCCTCAAATGGAAGGTGGAGGAGCGCAAGTTCTCTAACATCCACTAGCTCCATGATGTCGTCATGGAGGGATGGAAGAGGATACAGTGGTTCCTGTGAAGGGTTTAGTCAGTGCTTGATAATAATGCTGGCTGCACAAAATATTGCCACTTTAGGCAGAATTTGGACATTTTCACTTAGGGATGTACTCACTTTTGTGGCCACCGGTTTAGACATTAATGGCTGTATTGAGTTATTTAGAGGGCACAACAAATTTACACTGTTATACAAGCTGTACACTGCCTACTTCACATTGTATCAATTGTCATAGTTTCAGTGTTGTACCATGAAAAGATATAGTAACGTATTTACAAAATTGTTAGTTGTACACACTTTTGTGATAAACTGTAACTAGAGAATAGCCACATGTATCCACTGCCATGTAAAAAGCTTGGTTAGGCACAATGAACACAATTGTCTCAGATTCAGAATGTATTTAAACAAATTTATAAATGCAGTTCATTATGTAATATACGTTTTAAATTTAAAATACAATAAAAATTATTGAAACTCACAATTATCACTTTAAGTGTCCCTTTGGTAATCTTAAATATGTGCATTTGCAAACTGACTTTGGCGCTGTGTATAACAGCAGGGCATCTATTCACTTGCTGGCATGGGCACTGGTGTACTTGGTTAGCTGTCCATATTGGGTCTATTCATTGACTTGTACTAATATGCCTGGGTGGCAATCAAAAATGTCTTAGGTTTCAGCCAATTAAATAGATCCGTAAGCCAGAAGATGTTGTCAACAGACTTTAGCATAGGGATACTGTATGGATTGGTAGGGTAAAAACCATTAAAGGGATGGTCATAAGGCTAAATACATTTTCATCTGAATGTATACCTATTTATTGCTATAATCTAAACTAACTTCTAATATAGCTGCATTAAAAATTCCCTATCCTTCCTCACTTTCCTCACTACACTATCTAGCTTCTATTGATTTTCACTACTTTTGTCTGATGATGCTTTGTTTGAGAATCCCAATGCATTCTTGAATACTCAAATAAAGCGTCATCAGGGGACAGAGGCTGCGGCCAGTCACAGCCCCTACCCCTTACTGAAAGGAAGTATCATCAGTAACGCTCGTTTCAGTGGCTATGCTGGTCCCTACTCGCTGTCACTGTGTGATTTGCACAGTGACAGAGCTCTCTGTGTTGCCATCTCAGATCAGTAAATCCAGCGACAGAATAGCGCGCACTGATTGTCAGAGGACCTGGTGATGTTCAGAGACCAGCGCTGCCTCTGCAAATGATGTCACAATTAGTGTTGAGCCACCCCCCTAGTGTTCGAGTTCGGTTCGTCGAACGGCGGGTTAGTTCGGCGAACTCATTGGCTACAGACTGGTCACATGGCTAGACGTCATGCTAGGTCCTGTCAGTGCATCTCTCCGGTATGCGGTGCTCATTTGAGCATCTCCGTGTACCGGCAAGATGCTTGGGCACATGCTTGGCTCCCCGTTCCTGCATATTGGCACTCTTTCAGAGTCAGCCCACATGCAAGGACTGGATGCCACAGCCGGTGAATAACGGCACCAGGAATCAGGTGATCGGAGATCACCGTTGCTATAGTAACCCGCCTGTCAGATTACTATTTCAAGGGTGGCAGCGATGACTTCACCGCTTACAACCTGCAGCCTCTGCTCACTCGAGTGAGTGATTAGACTGCACGGGAGCAGCAGCATCTTCCTCCCATGCAGTGCTGTCTGATGTAGCAGAGCTGCATGGGTTTAAGGAGAAAGAAGACAGAAAACCAGGATCGTGGAGGGGTGAGAGGGAGTAATAAACATGGAGTCTCTAAGTGTGTCTGTGTATTTATTTCTATTAAAGTATTTTTTCTCTATGTGGTGTTTTTTTTTTTTTAACCCTTTATTGGAGATTCTTAATGGCCGGGTCAAACTTGCCTGACATTAAGAATCTCTGGCTTAATACTAGCTAGTAAAACAAAGCTAGTATTAACCCATTATTACCCAGCGAGCCACCCGTCACCAGGGCAGCTGGAAGAGTTGGATACAGCGCCAGAAAGCGCCATTTTCTGGGGCAGCTGCGGACTGCAATTCGCAGCAGAGGGGCCCAGAAAGCTTGGGCCAACCTGTGCTGCGGATTACAATCCCCAGCTGCCTAGTTGTACCTGGCTGGACACAAAAATGGGGCGAAGGCCATGTCATATTTTTTTTTTTTTTTTTTTTTAATTATTTCATGAAATTCATGAAATAATTTAAAAAAAAAAAAGGGCTTCCCTATATTTTTAGTCCCCAGCCGGGTACAAATAGGCAGCTGGGGGGTGGGGGCAGCCGTACCTGCCTTTTGCTTAGCTTTTGGAGGATTTTTATTCCTCTTTGTGTAGTCGCTTTTTATGTGTGTGTGTGTGTATATATATATATATATATATATATATATATATATATATATATATATATATGATATACTAGTGTAGGGCCCAAAAAAGTGAGGATCCGTGACGTGGATTGTGGGCTTTCCGTACTATGGCCATATTACCTACCAATACCGCATACGTATTTATTCTTTTGCACAGAATATTTTATACAGGATGCAGCCAGGCCTCTTTCTTAGGCCTTGCATATTATACTTGCTGTCCCTGCATGGAACACATATATAGTACTGGTGCAGCCCGCTTGCATCTATTGTGATGGGCGTAACTAATAGGCTGCATACCAGATACTGTGAACCTGCATGTGTGAACAGTGACCTATGCAAGCCACAAGTGTGCAATTTTACCATCTCCCTTTGCACCTGTGATATCTCCATTTAATGGAGGTCTTGCTGCATCCTGGCAGTGCATTAGTCTTTTTGGCCTAGGCATCTTCTGCCATTAGTCTGTGAGTTTTTGCCCTGCTGCACCTGGCTAGCATACAAAAATATGGCGAAGCCCACGTCATTTTTTTGGTGGACAAAAAACTCCTGCATATAGTCCTGGATGGAGTATGCTGAGCCAGCTGCAGAACTACAAGGCTCAGCATAGTCCATCTAGGACTGTATGCAGGAGTTTTTTGCCCCCCAAACAAATTACGTGGGCTTTGCCATATTTTTGTATCCTAGCCAGGTACAGCAGGCGGCTACGGGCTGCCCCCAACCCCCAGCTGCCTATTTGTACCCGACTGGGAACCAAAAATATAGGGAAGCCCTTCTTTTATTTTTTTTTAATTATTTCACGAATTTCATGAAATAATTAAAACAAAAACTATGTGGGCTTCGCCCAATTTTTGTGTCCAGCCAGGTACAACTAGGCAGCTGGGGATTGGAATCTCAGCGCAGGGTGCCCAAGCTGTCTGGGCACCCCTGCTGCGAATTGCAGTCTGCAGCCGCCCCAGAAAATGGCGCTTTCATAGAAGCGCCATCTTCTGGCGCTGTATCCAACTCTTCCAGCTGCCCTGGTGACGGGTGGCTCGCTGGGTAATAATGGGGTTAGGGATAGCTGTCTATTATCAAGCCCTAAGCCCGAAATTCATGGTGTTACGCCAATATTAGACATGGCCACCATGAATTTCTAGTACAGATAAAAAAAACACAACACAGAAAAATATTTTTATTAGAAATAAAACACTACAATTAGTGACTCCATCTTTATTGAAATAAAGAACCCCCTGCACAGTAATCCTGGGTCAAGGGTTCCGTACAGTCCAATCCGGATCCAATATCATCTGATCGGTTTGCTGGAAGGCAAAGCGATCAGATGATGTCAGGTTCAACGGCCTGAATCACATGACACAGCAGCTGATTGTATAAACGGCTTTTATACAATCAGCTGATGCATCAGTGCAAAAAAAAAAAACGAACTACACACTTCTGTGTAAACTCCTGTCCGACAGCAACAGCTGATAGTTTAGCCGGCCAGGCGGTAAAATGCCTACCTCACCGCTCGACTTATAGTGTCAGCTGATTCCGTCAGATGACCACATCAGCTGATCATCGCCAGGTCTGAGAGAGAGAAAATAGAGAGAAAAAAAGAGAAAAGAGAGGGGGAGAGAGAGAGAGGGGAGAAAGAGAGAAAGAGAAGAGAGAGGGGAGAGAGAAGAGAGAGGAGAATGGAGAGAGCAATGCAGCCTCATTCCGTGAACGGCTCCGATTTTAGAGGTGTGTCCCACGGCTCACAGCTGATGTCCGGCTCCTCTCCTCAGGAGAGAGAGAGAGAGAGAGGGAGAAAGAGAGAGAAGGAGAGAGAAAGAGAGAGTACGAGAGAAAAAGAGAGAGAGAAAAAAAGAGAGAGAAAGCAGCTTTATTCTGTTAATTGCTCCGATTTTAGAGGTGTGTCCCGCGGCTCACAGCTGATGTCCGGCTGCTACCCTCAGTGCATAATTAAATTATAATTATAAATAAATAATAATTATAATTTAAAATTATAAATAAATTAAATTAAATTCTTTAACGGGACAGCCGGGACTTGAACTCATGAACTAATTCTCCTTAGGCGGCAGCTCTACCCATTGAGCCACTGCCTTTAACGAAAAGCATAGGAAGATTTGGTAATCTTGACCTCTGTATTGCAGTAGAGAATCCAGAAGTGGATTATTCAGCTACAAAGAGGAGAGAGAGAGGGGGGAGAGATAGAGAGAGAGAAAAAAAGAGAGAGGAGAGAGAGGAGAGAGCAATGCAGCTTCATTCCGTGAACTGCTACGATTTTAGAGGTGTGTCCCGCGGCTCACAGCTGATGTCCGGCTCCTCCCCTCAGTGCATAATTAAATTAAATTATAACTATAAATAATAATTATAATTCTTTACTGGGACGGCCAGGACTCGAACTCGTGAAGTAATTCTCCTTAGGCGGCAGCTCTACCCATTGAGCCACTGCCTGTAATGAAAAGCATAGGAAGATTTGGTAATCTTGACCTCTGTATTACAGAGAGAGAGAGAGAGAGAGAGATCACACGCAGGCACTACCTGAGTGAAGTCTCCGGTGACAGCGCGGCTCACTTCAGTTGCTGCGTGGAGCTGACACAGAGCGCTCGTGTTCTACAGCGCTCCCTGTCAGCTTGATGTAGCAGAGCAGAAAGCGTCGTGTGGATTACTTCGGACCTGGATTGTTGTTTGGGGATTAATAATGAGGTAAATGAGGGTTTTTTTTGTCTTTTATTCTAAATAAAGGATTTTTCATTGTGTGTGTTTATTTACTTTCACTTACAGGTTAATCATGAAAGGTATCTCGGGGAGACGCCTGTCATGATTAACCTAACTTTATTACCCCAATTGCCACCGCACCAGGGCAATTCGGGATGAGCCGGGTAGAGTCCCGGTACTGTCGCATCTAATGGATGCGGCAATTCCGGACAGCTGCTGGCTGATATTGTTAGGGTGGTGGGCTCCCCATAACGAGGCGCTTACCATCCTGACAATACCAGCCTCCAGCCGTGTGGCTTTATCTTTGCTGGTATCAAAATTGGGGGGGCAGCAGGTTTTTTTAAAAAAATGATTTATTTATTTTACTGCACGATATAGACCCGCCCGCCGGCGACTGTGATTTGTTGCAGTGAGACAGCTGTTACTCAGCGTGGGGGCGTGTCTGACTGCAACCAATCATGGGCACTGGTGGGCAGGGAAAGCAGGGAATACCAGACTGAATAATGAGCGGCAGCCATTTTCAAAAGAGGAACAGCCGCCGGAGCTTTGTGACAGCCATGTAGCGCCGCGACAGTGATCGGTGAGTAGGAAAGAGAGAGGGATTGTGCTGGGGACACAGAATGCTGCAGATACGCAACGTGCGCATGTAGCCTTACTGTGAAAAGCCACGCTTTTGGTGATCGAACCGTTATCGAACGGTAACTCGAACTGCTGAACTTGAAGCAAATCGTTCGAGTTCGTCGAACGACTCGAACACCGCCCAAAATCACTCAAATTTGAAATTGGCGAACGGTTCAAATCGAACATCGCTCATCTCTAGTCGCAATACCTACATTTGTGATATGGTGATATTGGTGTAGCATGAGGCACCAATAGTAACTTACTCTCTATGGCACTGATTCATTAAGACAGTCATTTCGTATGCTGGTCTTAATGAAGGGCATGCAGGAATAAGATGCACAAAATTCATTAAGAAATTAATGAATTTGGCTCAACTTATCTGTGGTATGCGCCTCACCACAAATGTCCAGTCAGGGACTGAAGCTTTCAGTAGTGCAGGCTCAGGTTTTGGGGATGTCATTTTAAGTAACAATATCTCGGCATTAAAGTAAAATAAAAAAATCCTCACATTTCTAAAGGACTTTTAAACATGTTTAGGTTTACCAAGAACTTAGAGGTACTTCTCACATAGTGAGATCGCTAGTGAGATCGCTGCTGAGTCACAGGTTTTGTGACGTACCAGTGACCTCATCAGCGATCTCACTGTGTGTGATACTAAGCAGCGACTTGGCCACTGCTGTGAAATAGCTGATCGTTACACACTGTTCTGGTTCATTTTTTGCTCATTGGTCTCCTGCTGTGCAACACGCAACGGAGTGTTTGACGGCGGGAGACCAACAAGCACCGACTCTGTGTAAGCAATGTACGCTGGTAACCAGGGTAAATATCGGGTAACTAAGCAAAGCGCTTTGCTTGGTTTCTCGCTATTTACCCTGGTTACCAGTGTACACCGCTTACAGGTTGCCAGCGCTGGCTCCCTGCACACGTAGCCAGGGTAAATATCGGGTAACTAAGCAAAGCTCTTTGCTTAGTAACCCGATGTGTACCCTGGCTACGTGTGCAGGGAGCCAGCGCTAAGCGGTGTACGCTGGTAACCAGGGTAAATATCAGGTAACCAATCAAAGTGCTTTGCTTAGTTACCCGATATTTTCCCTGGTTACCAAGCGCAGAGTCGCTGGTCGCTGGTAAGGTCTGCCTGATTGACAGCTCACCAGCGATCATGTAGCGATGCACCAGCGATCCTGACCAGGTCGTATTTTGGTCGGAATCGCTGGTACGTCGTTTAGTGAGACGGTACCCTTAGATATTGATTGGGTTTCTTCAGAAAAGGTCATCAATATCAACTTGGTGGGGGTCCGACAACTGACAACCCAAACAGTTAATTGGCTGCAGGTCACATCTGGATGGAAAAAAACTGGGTAAAGAGCCAAAATAGCACAGCTCTGTACATTGTGTATTGGTCGTTCTTGGGTGCTGCAGCTCATATTATAGTACTGGACAAGCCCTATAAGTGTTCAATTTGTGGTTTTGGTTCAAGGATAGAAACAAGATACAGTAGTGTTCAAAATAATAGCAGTCCATCATGACTAGCCAGATTATTCACTGTTTTTGGTATAAATTATATTACCACATCATCATGTCAAACAATTTACCAGTTGGTGCAGTAGATTCTTAGAAAACCACCAGACTCCGCATTCATGATCTGCAGGTCTTTGAGTCTGTGTATTTCAATTAATTGAAATGGGGGTTTTCATAATAACAGCAGTCTGGAGTTACATGAGTGAGGTCAATCATTCAGTGAAGAAACAGGTATGAATCAGGTGGCCCTTATTTAAGGATGAAGCCAGCCCATGTTGTACATGCTGTGAGGTATCAACCGGCTGTATTACAAAGGGCCGGTATGTTTTGCAGAAGCGTGGGTGCTCTGCAATGTGAAGCTGGCTGGGACCTGTGGTTCCACAGGATTGCATTACATGCAGAGCCATGGAAGGGTGTGTGATGCTGATTTCACACTCCTTACCACCTGTGGGTGTGGCTCCAGGGGTTAAAGCAATCCTGTCTCTGAACCTGAGAGAGGTGTGTCTAGGGCAGTCTAGAGAGAGACTGGCTCCAGATGTCCAGTGTGTGGACTGGAAACAAGTGAGAGCAGAGCCAGGAGCTTTGGGTGTATCAGCCTGCATGGAGGCTGAACACAAGGCTCTGATATAGAGTCTGAGGTGAGTGCAGCCAGGCCAGGGCTGTAGGGCCGAATCTCTCCTGGAGGAGAGACAGACGGGTCTGCAGAGGGCCCTGGGTGCTGGAAGGAACCTCGGCTAGAGTTGTACGCTGGCAGGAGCCAGAGAGTGGGGAAGTTGCTAAACTTCCATTATGGACTCATTGTTTATGTTTGAGGGCAGTTTATGCTGAGTGTTTTTAATAAACTGCCAGAATTTCTATGAAGAGACTGTGTACGTGTGTTACTGAAGCTACCTCACACCGCTGCAAGCGAGTGAAACCCCCACGTTGCAGGGCGCAACGTTACATATGGTGTCTCGAATGCGGGCATGCGGGCTGGTTGCTAGGGGCAACGCAGCCTGGTTGCTAGGGGCAACGGCCTAGGACATATTCCTGTGGATACGGACTGCTTGCGGTGGATCGGCGGGTCCACGAAAATTTTTTTGAAGCGGTTTGCGGTGGATCGGCGGGTCCACGAAAATTGTCTGCGCACTCAAGCAGCTGGCGGTGGATCGGCGGGTCCACGAACAGGGACAGCGCTCTCAAGCACCTGGTGGTGAATCAGCAGGTCGTTGGGGACCCGTGCTGCAGTGGCGAGAGTCCAGCGACTGGAGGTTCCAGGCCAGCCGGAATTGCAAGGCCCTGGTTGGTGAGCAGTGATACACCACAGGCTGGAGATCCTGGTTGTACGGGCGGTACAACCCGGAAAGGTTAGTGGTTCTCTAACCCCCCCCTGTCTTTGACCACCAGGTATTACCCATTGGAGCGCCCCTCCTGTTCCTCTTTTCGTTGCAGCATGGAGGAGCTCCTGAACCAGCTACTGCAGAGCCAGCAGCACCAACAGCATGTGCCTGGAGGTCCAGTGACAGCAGTGGGGGCTAAAAGCCAAAAAGAGGGAATGGTCCCTGCGGACGTTGTGGAGGAGCTGTACCAGTTCCTGGTCCAGGGACAGCAGAAGCTGTCAGTGTGTAGCGATGTATGTCGCAGCCATGGACCAGTTTGAGCGTACCCTTCGGGGGCCAGTATGGACATTGGGTGCCCAGGGAGACAAGGGTAAACGGTGTGAACTGGGGGCTAAGGACATTGCATGGAAACTGCAAAAGAGGGCGGAGTCCCAGAAGGGAATAGTTGCCCATAAGGGGGTGGAGTCCCATAAAGGGGTGGTTGCCCATAAGGGGGTGGAGTCCCATAAAGGGGTGGTTGCCCATAAGGGGGTGGAGTCCCATAAAGGGGTGGTTGCCCATAAGGGGGTGGAGTCCCAGAAAGCGGTGGTCCCCCAAAAGGGTGCGGAGCATCCCAAATCCAAGGGTGAAGTGGCACAGATGGACTGTAGCCAGGGACAACAGTGTTCATGCCACAAGTGTCCTGTTTGCAATATAGACCACCCATCCGACGAGAAGCCACGTCTGTGTTCCGTGGAAGTGGATGGGGAATCTGTAACAGGGGTCGTAGACTCAAGGAGCTTGGTGACCCTGGTGAGGGCCACTTCTGATGTCAACTTGATTCCTGGAAGGAAGATCCACGTCGGCTGCACCCACAATAATGAGACAGAATACCCGGTATCCAGCGTGGTCATTAAGACAGCCTGGGACAGTGGTTCTCATGATGTTGGAGTAGTCTCAGATTTATTGCACCCAATTATTATAGGTTGGGACTCTAAATTATTTGTGCACTTGTGGAAGCAGGGGGACGTATACGGTTGCTTGTGTAAAAGCCGGAACAGCCCAAAGGAAACCCCACCACATTGGGAGGTGAAAAGGGGTCCTTGTTGTGCAGTTATGTGTGGTAAGGAGGAGATAGCACCTCCTAAAATTGACTGTCCTAAGTTAGGGGTGACCAAAGAATATGATGGACGGACCCAACTTAGTGACATAAGGACTAAGGGAATAACCGATAGTGTGACCGTTAAAAACGGGGTAACTCCAGAAAGGGAGGCAGATATCTGGTTAAGTGGGGACATGATAGTCCAGGATGCCAGGGGGGAGTGATGATGACTCCAGTAACGTTACAATGCCTTTTGTCCTTGAAAGCCTGAGAAATATGGGTAGTTGAAGACATTATTCAGAAGAACAGCGTCTTTGATTAAAAAGTTGATTGGAGAGGGTAAAACTTATAAAGAAGTGCAGACAATGATCGGCTGTTCAGCTAAAAGGATCTCCAATGCTTTAAAATGGAAAGCAAAAACAGAGACGTGGAAGAAAACGGAAGACACCATTTGAATGGATTGAAGAATTGCCAGAATGGCAAAGGCTCAGCCAATGATCAGCTCCAGGATGATCAAAGACGTCTCAAGTTACCTGTGAGGACTGTGACAGTTAGAAAACACCTGTGTGAAGCTAATCTATTGACAAGAAGTTTCCGCAAAGTCCCACTGTAAAGGTCCAGTCACACTAAGCAACTTACCAGCGATCCCAACAACGATAGGGATCGCTGGTAAGTTGCTAGGAGGTTGCTGGTGAGCTGTCACACTGCGACGCTCCAGCGATCCCACCAGCAACCTGACCTGGCAGGGATCGCTGGAGCGTGGCTACACGAGTTGCTGGTGAGCTCACCAGCAACCAGTGACCAGCCCCCAGCGCCGCGTGGAAGATGCTGCGCTTGGTAACTAAGGTAAATATTGGGTAACCAACCCGATATTTACCTTGGTTACCAGCGCACGGAGCTACACGTGCAGAGAACAGGGAGCAGCGCACACTGAGCGCTGGCTCCCTGCTCTCCTAGTTACAGCACACATCGGGTTAATTACCTGATGTGTGCTGCAGCTAAATGTGCACAGAGCAGGGAGCAGCGCACACTGCTTAGCGCTGGCTCCTTGCTCTCATAGCTACAGCACACATCGGGTTAATTAACCCGATGTGTCCTGCAGCTACATGTGCACAGAGCAGGAGCCGGCACTGACAGTGAGAGCGGCGGAGGCTGGTAACGAAGGTAAATATCGGGTAACCAAGGACAGGGCTTCTTGGTTACCCGATGTTTACTGTGGTTACCAGCCTCCGCAGAAGCCGGCTCCTGCTGCCTGCACATTTAGTTGTTGCTGTCTCGCTGTCACACACAGCGATCTGTGCTGCACAGCGGGACAGCAACAACTAAAAAATGGCCCAGGACATTCAGCAACAACCAACGACCTCACAGCAGGAGCCAGGTTGTTGCTGGATGTCACACACCGCAACATCGCTAGCAACGTCACAAAAGTTGTTCGTTAGCAGCGATGTTGCTAGCGATGTTGCTAGCGATGTTGCTTAGTGTGACGTGGCCTTAAAGGTGGCTTTACATGCTACGAAATCGCTAAAGCGATGTCATTGGGGTCACGGAATTTGTGACACACATCCGGCCGCTTTAGCGATGTCGTTGTGTGTGACACCTATGAGCGATTTTGAATCGTCGCAAAAATGTTCAAAATCGCTCATCAGTGACATGCCCCCTCTTCCCAATTATCATCGCTACTGCAGTAACGATGTTTGTCGTTCCTGCGGCAGCACACATCGCTATGTGTGACGCCGCTGGAACGACAAACATCTGTTTACCTGCATCCACCGGAAAAGGAGGAAGGAAGGAGGTGGGCGGCATGTTCCGGCCGCTCATCTCCTCCCCTCCTTTTCTATTGGGCGGCAGTTCAGTGACGCTGCTGTGATATCGCTGTGATGCTGAACGAACCGCCCCCTTAGAAAGGAGGCCGTTCGCTGGTCACAGCGACGTCGCAGAGCAGGTTTGTGCGTGTGACGCTGCCTGTTCGCTATGGCAGCAATCACCACATATCGTGCCACCGATGGGGGCGGGTGCTATCGCACGCGACATCGCTAGCCGATGCTAGCGATGTCGCAGCGTGTAAAGCGGCCTTTAGGCTGAGGCCACACGGGGTTATGTGCGAGTCCTCGCATGACACTCTGCTCACGCTCGCAGCACAGCGGGAGCCGAGTATCATGCGAGGGTCATACGACTGTGGTCTGATCGTGCGATCAGACCACAGCTGGAGGGGAGGGCCAGCGCTGCGGAGGGGAGGGCCAGTGCTGTGGAGGAGAGGGAGGGTTTTATCTCCCTATCTCCTCCGTTGCCGGCTGATGCGAGAATCACACTGCTCTCGCGTTACACCGGTGTAACGCGAGAGCAATGCAATGTTTCTCTCACCCCATAGACTTGTATGGATGCGAGTGGAACAGGATCGCATTCCACCAGCAGCATGCTACGATTGTTTTCTCGGTCCGATTAGGGCTGAGAAAATAATTGCTCATGGATGCTGCCCCATACAGTAATATTGGTCCGAGTGGAATGCAATTTTATTATCGCATTCCACTCGCACCGTTTTCTCGCCATGTGTCTTGTGCCTTAAAAAAAAGACATTTACCAAAGAACACATAAATTGGCCTAAAGAGAAATGGAGAAACATTTTGTGGACTGCTAAAAGTAAAATTGTTCTTTTTGGGTCCAAAGGCCGCAGACAGCTCTTCAGATGATCCCAAACTCTGAATTCAAGCCACAGTACACTCAGAAGACAGTGAAGCATGGTGGTGCAAACATCATGATATATGTATGTTTCTCTTACTATGGTGCCGGACCTATTTACCGCATACCAGGGATCATGGACCAGTTTGCATATATTCAAATACTTGAAGAGGTCATTTTGCCTTACGCTGAAGAGGAAAAGCCCTTGAAATGGGTGTTTCAGTAAGACAACGACCCTAAACACAGCAGTAAATAAGCAAAATCTTGATTCCAGTCCAACAAATTTGAGGTTATGGAGTGACCAGCTCAGTCCACAGACTTTAATCCAGTAGAACGCTTGTGGGGTGACATCAAAAACGCCATTTCTGAGGCAAAGCCAACAAATGCAAATAAATTGTGCGATGTAGTCACAGCATCTTGAGCTGGAATAAAGGGGGCTTTACACGGTAGCGATATCGCTAGCAATTTCTAGCGCTAGCGACCGTGTAAGTACCCGCCCCCATCGCGCATGCGATTGTTTGTGATCGCTGCCGTAGCGAACATTATCGCTACGCAGCGTCACACATACCTGGTCGGCGGCGTCGCTGTGACTGCCGAACAATCCCTCCTTCAAGGGGGAGGGACGTTCGGCATCACAGTGACGTCACCAAAACGTCACTAAGCGGCCGGCCAATCAAAGCAGAGGGGCGGAGATGAGCAGGACGTAACATCCCGCCCACCTCCTTCCTTCCTCATTGCGGCCGGCGGCAGGTAAGGAGACGTTCCTCGCTCATGCGGTGTCACACATAGCGATGTGTGCTGCCGCATGAGCGATGAACCACAACGCTAAACAACCCTTACCGATTTTTGACTTTGGGACGACCTCTCCATGGTGAACGATTTTCACCATTTTTGAGGTCGCCTAAGGTCACTGGTAAGTATTACACGCTGCGATATCGTTAATGACGCCGGATGTGCGTCACTAACAACTTGACCCCGGCGACCAAACATTAACGATATCGTAGCGTGTAAAGCCCCCTTAAGAGTTGACAAGTGCCAGAAGTTGGTTGACTCTATGCAACATAGATTCTGACATAGTTCTCACAAACTGTGGTTATACAACTAAATATTAGGTTAGTGCTTCACAGGCATGCTAAATCCTAAATAAGAGGACACATTTGATATAAATCATAAACAACTAAAAAGAACTTTCATGAGTGTTTATATAAAATTAATTGGAATATACAAAACATAAAAAGGTATTGTAATGCCCAATTACTAGTAGTTCATGCCCTGGAAGTTAAGCCTTGTATATTTTGGATCTAAGTCAATGACAACCTAATAACGGCTATGATTCAAGTCTGTTTTGCTAAAGATATTGATGTGAATATAATTTACATTCTCAACAATATGGAAAAGAAGGGACAGAACCACAGAGCAGGATGCTTGGTATCTCAAGTACTCAATATGGCTGTTTTCAAGTGCATTAAAGTCCAGTTCTGAAAGTTTTTTTTAGCTTCGTGAAAATTAGAGCTGTAGGTATACGAGGGGCTGCTGATAAGTCTTTGGCTTTACCCAGAAAGAAACGAGATAGGATGATGAAACTTTATATTTATTACACATACTCTCTACTGATGTCAACACACTTCTTACATCGGTATTCCAAGTTCTGTAAGCCTAGCAAAAAGGATTTCGGTTGTGCCTCAAACCAGGCATATGTAGCAGCCATGGCATCAGAAATGGTGTGAAATATGGTACCCTTGAGGTGTTTTTTCAGGTTTGGAAATAGATGATAGTCGGAGGGAGCTAGATCTGGTGAATAAGGTGGGTAGTCGACGAGCAGGAAGCCCAGCTCTGCCAGTTTTGCCGTGGTCGCTTGTGCAGTGTGAGCGGAGGCATTGTTTTGCAGGAACAATATTCCTTTTGGCCTTCAGAGCTGTCTTCAACTAGTCCAAAAGTTCAATTAAATACCTTGCATTGATGGTGGAACCCTTTTGAAGGTAGTCCACTAGCAGCTTGCCCTCCTTATCCCAGAGCACACACACCATCACACCATCACCTTAGTGGCTGATTTTTCCACCCTGAACTTCTTTGGATGAGGAGAACCACTGTGCCGCCACTCTTTTGACTGCTCGTTTTCAGGGTCATACAAATAAATTCAGGTCTCATCCATAGTGACCAGTTGATCCAGGAAGTTCTTATCAGTCTGGAAACGCTGACAAATGGACAGGGAAGTTTTCTCTCACATGCTTCTCTGATCTGTTGTCAAACATTGGGGACCAACTTTGCTTCCTCATGTCCAAATGTTCACACGTTCACGGAAAATCCCCATGATGTCTGCTAATGCTTTAGTTGAAATTCGTCGATTCTCCAGTATGAGGTTGTGCACAGCATTGACGATCTCCAGAACAATGACCACTCTCGGTCGTCCAGGACGTTCCTCATCATTTGTGCTGAAGTGGCCCATTTTAAATTTAGCAACCCAGTTCTTAACTGTGGAATATGAAGGGCATTGATCCCCCAATGTCTGCGACATCACCATGAATATCCTTCATGGACTTTCCTTGGAGAATTTTATCACTACTGCTCTGTTGCTGTGAATATCACATGAGACTCCACCATTTTGTTTTCCCACGTGCGTAGAACACTGTTGCCTTACCAACAAACACAAACTTTTTAAAACGTATATTAGACACATAAGGCTTTCATGTGATATAACATTCATTACCATTGAAGCAAGAAAGATCACAAAGCCAAAGACTTGTCAGCAGCCCCTCGAATTACTGTGAAGTGTGTCACCTTCCCTCTCTGAAGGGCTTCTCTAGCTTCTGCTCCAAACTTCTTAATCCTTATAAAAACTTTGACATTATATATTAAAGTGATTCTCTCAACAGTTTGTTGCCACCTAAACTGAGAGCATCATAATGTAGGAGCAGAGGCCCTGATTCCAGTGATGAGTCACTTACTGTGCTGTCTGCTGATTTGATAAAAGTTTTATCAGCAGGAGATTATTACTAGATGACTAAGACACCCACTGCCAGATAGTCCTCCATATTCATGAGCTCTGTATAACCCCACCCCAACCACTGATTGGCAGCTTTCTGCATATCCAGTGTGCTAAGCAAACTACCAATCAGTGGTGGGGGCGGGGTTATAAAGAGATCAGTATTCAGTATGGTAGATCTTCAGCTAATAAAACAGTGATTTTATCAAAACTGCAGCAAGCAGCCCAGTAAGTGATACATCACTAGAATCAGGGTCTCTACTCCTACATAATGCTAATCTCTGATTGGGTAGCAAAAATCTAGTGACAGATTCCTTTTAAGTTTCAGATAACTAAATTGCTTGTCTTTTTTATTTTACAGCAAATCCAAGACACAAACACGCTTGAAGTCATTTTCAGGGACTTGGATTCAAACCATGATCGAGAGATCGATTTTAGTGAATTTGCTGCATTAATGGCTATGGTTACATCGGCATGTCATACCTCCTTCCATGACGCAGAATGAATGAGTCAAGAAGTCCCGGTCATAGAACGTTCTAACTAGATGATGGACGGATCTAGATTTTTATTATATTTTGAAGGTTGCATTGCACAATTACTAAGATGTGAAGAGCAGACAACTATATGTGTGATATATACAGAAATAAGGCGTACTTTATCTTGATTACGTACCATTTATGCTCTCTGTATTTGCATTTCTGCTGTCTCTGTTTGTTCTGATTGTTCTTTTTGGACTTGCTTGACCTGAATGCGATCCTAAAATGGGCTGTATATTTTTTGTGCATATTGAGAGTGGCTATATAAATAAAAATCACACTTTACGTTTGTGATAGCCAGAAAATGACTGTCATTTGCATAGTGCATGTCTACAAACACTGCTTGCTTAAATTATTTAATACAAACTGGAAATTAATCATCCTTTTAGTTTTATCGGGTATATAGTGACTCCTATCTACTATAGTGGACATGCCATGTGCCTTAATACTGTGATGTTCTGGATAATATCATAGAGAAATCCAAAATTCTATATCTATGGGCTTCAAACTACTATATATTTAGCTAAACCTCGTCACAATTAAGTCAATAATTGTCCATTAGTTTAGAGAATGTCTTTGATGAATGACCAATTATATCCTTTGTGTCAACTATACACACTTTATATCGAATTAATGAATAGTGATGTTCACAAACCTTTTTATTATCTCATTATTATATGTTATTTCAATATGAAATGTTGAACACTAGAACATAATCGTTTCATAGAATTTACAACATTTAAGTAAAAATAGTACAAGTACACCACTCTATGATAAAAAATAAAATTTTCTGGGATAAATAATACATTGTATAAACATAGCAAATGACATAACAAAACAGTCACTACTTACCTGATAAATCCCTTGTCCAGCGCCACCTCACAAGTGCTGCCTGCTGATCTTTGTTTATTTTTGTGCCGTTTACTACCCCTGTGACCACTGCTGCCCATCACTGACCTCAGCTGTGATGCTGAGATAGATGGCATGAGACCGCTAAGGCCAGTGATTGGCTGCAGCAGTTACCTAAATAGATGTCATATGAACACCATAGGGATGTAAACAGACACCGCTAGGGAGCATCGGAGCAATGGTGGTGCACTGGTGATACTTCAATTAGGCAATGATTATTTTGTTTTGACCTATGAAAATCCCTACACACCAAAAAAGTGGCAAAAGAATAGCTGCTTATTAGATAACAAACCATTTTAGACATATAACAAACATCAATTTGTCAATAATAGATTGTTGATATAATAATTACAGGGAGGAGAAAAGGATAAAGATGGCAGAAGTGATTCTCAGGACTTTGGTCCATCTTCCTGGCTACTAATCCATAACTGTTGGATTTACAGCCTGCGAATCCCCTCACCTACAATTCCTGGCCCTTTTTTTTTTTTTTTTTATTAGCCGGGTATGACATGTGTGAATGATGCCACTATGATGATGCCGCACTTGCCCGTCTATCAATACAAGAGCTGGGAATGCCGGGAAGTAAGGAGATTCACAGGGCTCCTCTCTAGCAGTCACAGATTACTGGCTTAGCCAATGGACTGTAGTCCTGAGAACAGATTCTCCCATTTCGGAAAAAAAAGATAAAGTAAATATTGTTTATATTTCTAACACTTCACTTGAATTGACACCAAGACATTTTTTGTTTTATTCCTTTAGCTTTGAAATAAAATTGCAAATTACTTTTAATAAGTGTTTTGGATTGGTTTTTTTTGTAATCTGTAGTTATTATAATTATTATTATTGTTATTATTAGTATTATTATCGACCCATTAATTCCATGACGCTTTACATATGTAAAGGACAAGTGCAATAATCATGAACAATACAGGGCACAGACTGGTACAGGAGGAGAGAGGACCTTGTCCGGAGGGCTCACAGTCTACAAGGGATGAGTGAGGATACAGTAAGTGAGGTTAGAGCTGGTCGTGTGGTGCTATAGTGGACTGAGGGTTTCTGCAGATTGTAGGCTTGTCGGAAGAGGAGAGTCTTCACGTTACATTAGAAGCTTTCCAAAGTAGGTGAGAGTCTGATGTGTTGGGGCAGAGAGATCCAGAATATGGAGGATGCACGAGAGAGAGGTACACAGAAACGTGGATTCTCAGAGAGTCCAAAATTCTCTCAAATATCTTATCCATTAGAAGGGTATGGTCCTGAGGACAGATCCTAGGTTCCAGTGTTGAGGATAAGAATTATTAATTAATTAATTAATACAATATACCAGCACATGTAACTTAAAGATGGCTCCTACATCCTGGGCAACTCCCAAAGAAGTTGAGGAACAAAGGAATTCCTAAAGTCAGGAACAACCAATCCAGCAGAGACTATGCAAATTCCTATACATCCTGAGTCCATCCTGCAATACTTGATTGGACTGTATTTTGTCTACACCCTTCACTTCTCTAAAGCTATAAAAAGTTTCAAACAGTAAAGAGAGCCAGACGCTTTAGCGTCTGTCATGGACATAGTTATAACTGACTCGTAATCCGTTATTTTAGTCTCGTGTGCACACATGACATTATAATTTGAACAAGGCAGTCAGACCTTAAGAAACCCATTGTAGTCTCATCTCAACAGTTGGCGCTCCAAACGTGGAGCCACTGAAAGAATTATTGGCTAAATTTCCCTTCCGGATCGAGGAGGCTGTTTCCAAGTACCCGAGGGTCCCCCGACAATGAGAATTGATCACTCTCAAAAACCACAGGTGAGCTTCATATACATTGTATGTGTTGTTTTCTCTGTGGGTCGGGAGGTTTTCAGAGAAAGGTTTGGCCTTTGATCTGGGAGGGGGATTACACTGCAGGCCTACAGTGTGCCAATTTTTTTTCGCCAGTGGCTTGAAAAAAGGAAGAACTCAGACTCCCTGAAAGCTGGGTTTAGGTAATTGAACAGGATCTGGCTGCCTGTGTGTCACGGAGCTGCAAACAGGGAGACTCAGGGGGCTAGTAGCCGCAGCTGCCCACAGAGTCGGCCATAGCACTGCCCACATGCTCATATGCAGCAGACTAACATCTGTGACTCATTATGGACAGGAGAAGAAAGCAAGGGGGGGTCAAAAATTACCCACGGCTGCTTGACTTAGGCAGAGAGGAGGGGGTCTGGGAGCTTCAACTTTTCTACAGTGAGAATGAGAGATTTTTTTAGCTCTGACTCAGTCCTCAAAGGGTTAATTACCGGCAGCTGTTAGAAGAATCAGACAGAGAGAAGGGGGGATAATTACCCGCGTCGCTGCTGTGTGGGGACAGAGCGGGGGCCAGGAAGCAGGGGGAGTGCTGCAGATTTTACAGTGAGAGGAGAGGGGTTACTAGCCTGTGGAATTTGGAAGAGGAAGAAGCGGGCTTATACGTTTTCAGCTTTCAAAGAGAAACCAAGGGAAAAATTGTGAAAACATACCCTGCTGTAACTAAATAAAAGCATAGTGCATATAAACATAGGGTACTTAGTAAACACTGTTTTTGATCAAAAAAAGCATAAAGCTATCCCACCAACGCCAAGGTGTACCCAGTTGGGATAGTACCTACACTCTCTAATATTAAAACCTTACCATGGGTCTAAAATAGGCCTCAATGTGGCTAAGGGCTGAGAGCGACCGGGTCCCAACAGGACACACACAGTCAGGGGGATTCACAGAATGAAATGTCCAGCTCACCAAGAGGGAGGGCCACACCCCATTTGTACTGAATACAAAAAAACTACATAAAAACAAATAAGTGAGCCGGAATATGAGATGGTATACATGGAGCTTGTGAGCTCATGTTCACACTGGCCATTAGACAAAGAGAAACCAAGGGAAAAATTGTGAAAACATACCCTGCTGTAACTAAATAAAAGCATAGTGCATATAAACATAGGGTACTTAGTAAACACTGTTTTTGATCAAAAAAAGCATAAAGCTATCCCACCAACGCCAAGGTGTACCCAGTTGGGATAGTACCTACACTCTCTAATATTAAAACCTTACCATGGGTCTAAAATAGGCCTCAATGTGGCTAAGGGCTGAGAGCGACCGGGTCCCAACAGGACACACACAGTCAGGGGGATTCACAGAATGAAATGTCCAGCTCACCAAGAGGGAGGGCCACACCCCATTGGTTATTCAGTACAAATGGGGTGTGGCCCTCCCTCTTGGTGAGCTGGACATTTCATTCTGTGAATCCCCCTGACTGTGTGTGTCCTGTTGGGACCCGGTCGCTCTCAGCCCTTAGCCACATTGAGGCCTATTTTAGACCCATGGTAAGGTTTTAATATTAGAGAGTGTAGGTACTATCCCAACTGGGTACACCTTGGCGTTGGTGGGATAGCTTTATGCTTTTTTTGATCAAAAACAGTGTTTACTAAGTACCCTATGTTTATATGCACTATGCTTTTATTTAGTTACAGCAGGGTATGTTTTCACAATTTTTCCCTTGGTTTCTCTTTGTCTAATGGCCAGTGTGAACATGAGCTCACAAGCTCCATGTATACCATCTCATATTCCGGCTCACTTTTTTGTTTTTATGTAGTTTTTTTGTATTCAGTACAAATGGGGTGTGGCCCTCCCTCTTGGTGAGCTGGACATTTCATTCTGTGAATCCCCCTGACTGTGTGTGTCCTGTTGGGACCCGGTCGCTCTCAGCCCTTAGCCACATTGAGGCCTATTTTAGACCCATGGTAAGGTTTTAATATTAGAGAGTGTAGGTACTATCCCAACTGGGTACACCTTGGCGTTGGTGGGATAGCTTTATGCTTTTTTTGATCAAAAACAGTGTTTACTAAGTACCCTATGTTTATATGCACTATGCTTTTATTTAGTTACAGCAGGGTATGTTTTCACAATTTTTCCCTTGGTTTCTCTTTGTCTAATGGCCAGTGTGAACATGAGCTCACAAGCTCCATGTATACCATCTCATATTCCGGCTCACTTTTTTGTTTTTATGTAGTTTTTTTGTATTCAGTACAAATGGGGTGTGGCCCTCCCTCTTGGTGAGCTGGACATTTCATTCTGTGAATCCCCCTGACTGTGTGTGTCCTGTTGGGACCCGGTCGCTCTCAGCCCTTAGCCACATTGAGGCCTATTTTAGACCCATGGTAAGGTTTTAATATTAGAGAGTGTAGGTACTATCCCAACTGGGTACACCTTGGCGTTGGTGGGATAGCTTTATGCTTTTTTTGATCAAAAACAGTGTTTACTAAGTACCCTATGTTTATATGCACTATGCTTTTATTTAGTTACAGCAGGGTATGTTTTCACAATTTTTCCCTTGGTTTCTCTTTGTCTAATGGCCAGTGTGAACATGAGCTCACAAGCTCCATGTATACCATCTCATATTCCGGCTCACTTTTTTGTTTTCAGCTTTCAGTATTTTACAACCGTGAGTTTGTTTTGGATTTGAACAGAAGTGTGGGAACTAGCGATCCCCCTGTGTTTTATATAACACATCACTTCCGTGTCTAATCACTAAACACGAGCGAGGAGGGGAGGGTTCAGGTGAATGATAGTGTTAGAATCAGCGTATTACCCTTGTGTTTTAATGACACGTGCCACTGTTGTGATTGGGTATTAGAAAGATAAGCAACGAGGTAGGAAAGGATTCTGATTGGTTGTGGCCAGACCAATTTATACACTATGTATACTCTGTTCAAGAAGAAATTGTTTTTTGTTTTTTCCTACATGAGCTGAAGGATTGTAAGACGTGTACAGTTGTGGGTATCTCTGGGAGAAAAAATTGCAGCCCAGCACAATGGACATAGGTAGTGTAAAGAATCTATGATGAGATTGTGGAGTTATCACTCCTTAAGCTGGTGTCACACATAACGACGACGACAACGACGTCGCTGCTACGTCACCATTTTCTGTGACGTTGCAGCGACGTCCCGTCGCTGTCGCTGTGTGTGACATCCAGCAACGACCTGGCCCCTGCTGTGAGGTCGCCGGTCGTTGCTGAATGTCCAGCTTCATTTTTTGGTCGTCACTCTCCCGCTGTGACACACACATCGCTGTGTGTGACAGCGAGAGAGCGACGAAATGAAGCGATCAGGAGCCGGCACTGGCAGCTGCGGTAAGCTGTAACCAGCGTAAACATCGGGTAACCAAGGGAAGACCTTTCCCTGGTTACCCGATGTTTACGCTGGTTACCAGCCTCCGCTCTTGCTGCCAGTGCCGGCTCCTGCACTGTGACATGTGGCTGCAGTATGCATTGGGTAATTAACCCGATGTATACTGTAGCAAGGAGAGCAAGGAGCCAGCGCTAAGCAGTGTGCGCGGCTCCCTGCTCTCTGCACTGACATGTAGCTGCAGCACACATCGGGTTAATTAACCCGATGTGTACTGTACCTAGGAGAGCAAGGAGCCAGCGCTAAGCGCGGCTCCCTGCTCTCTGCACGTGTAGCACAGCGACGTTATGATCGCTGCTTCTGCTGTGTTTGACAGCTAAGCAGCGATCATAACAGCGACTTACAAGGTCGCTGTTACGTCACCGAAAATGGTGACGTAACAGCGACGTCGTTGTCGCTGTCGCTTAGTGTGACACCAGCTTTAGTTCAGTTTCAAAAATGTTCCTAACAGGATTATTCTAACAAAGAAAAGATGGAGAAAAGATATGGAAGAGACTGGCAGCACAGCCCCCCTTCGCAAGCTGGAATGCACATTCCTCTGCAGATTCAGCCCTCACATCTGGAAGGTAGGGGTAGGCAGCACCTCATGAGTTGCAAAGAAGAAAAAAATAAATAAAAATGACCAAGTGTTAAATGTACATGTAATTGTGCTAGGTTTTGTATCTTAAAGCATTTTTTTGATAATTGGAAGATTTTTGGGATTCTTTTAGCCTAGTGAGAATTGAGAGTTTACAAGTACATAATTTGTTATTTTGAATCCCTTGTTCTGCATAGGAATTATGCATAAATGTAGGCGTTTATAGAATAGTAGCCAATAGCAGAGCGCATAAATGCATAATAATGTAGACACTCCCCGTATACACCCAGCTTAGCCAGGCCCCTCTCAATGGTTCTTTGTCCAAAGTTCTCAACCCCACCCCTTTAAACTTTTTTTCTGGGGGGGCAGAGGTGTTATTTGATATACATGACTAACACATTTGAATAAGTATAAAATAGTATATTTGCTTACTCAGCTATCCAATAAATGCAAGTCAGAGATAAATAAGTGAACATTTTTAAAGAATTGGTAAATAGAAAGAGGTAACTGCCCACATAAAACAATTGGTATTTTAAAAGTCCAGCAGCATTATATCTTAAAATAGAATAGAGGTAGGCACATACATATCTTTGTACCATGTTAGCTAATCTAAAAATCTTAAAAGACTTACCCCAATGATGCCAGAAGGTATATCCATTTCTAAAAGAATTAAACAATGCATCCGAAGAGCAGAGCGGGAAGTTGAAGAGGCTGTCTGGAGTTTAACATAGAGAGAATGAGAATGAGAATGGAATGTCACCTCTCCCAACTAGAGAAGAGTTCGATTAACCCTTTAAGTTCAGGATTTCACATTTTTAGTTTCCTGCTCATACCCGAATTATTAAATTAACTTCATAGGGAAAAATATTCTTTCCCGACTCCTAAGCTGGGTCAACTATCTACCTGTAATATTATGTTATTCATAACCTTCTATACTGTTGCTTTCAAGAAAAGCATCCATTCCTCTCTTAAATTCATTCAGTGAGTTGGCCATCACCACTTCCTCAGGAAGAGAGTTCCAGAGCCTCACTGCTCTTACCGTGAAGAACCCTCTTCTATGCTGATGTAGAAATGTTCTTTTCTCCAATCGAAGAGAATGCCCCCTTGTTCTTGTCACAGTCCTTGGTACAAACCGATCATGGGAGAGATCTCTGTACTGCCCTTTGATATACTTGTACATATTTATTAGGTCTCCCTAAGTTTTCTCTTTTCTAGAGTAAATAGACCTAATTTTGATAACCTTTCTGGGTATTGTAATGCACCCACTCCATTTATTATTTTAGTAGCCCGCCTCTGAGCCCTTTCAAGTTTAGTAATGTCTTTCTTGAGCACCGATGCCCAAAATTGCACACAATACTTCAAGTGTGGTTTGACGAGTGATTTGAACAGAGGGAGAATGAGGTTTTCATCTCGTGCCCCCAGACCTCTTCTAATGCTTCCATCACCCTATTTGCTTTGGTGGCAGCTACCTGACACTGGGCACTCCAGTTTAGCTTCTTATTGACTAAGATGCCTAAGTCTTTTTCTATGTCTGATTTCCCCAGCAGTTTCTCGTTTAGTAGGTAATCGTAGCATCTGTTTCTCCTTCCCATATGCAGAACCTTACACTTATCTGTTTTACACCTCAGCTGACATTTTTCAGCCCAATTCTCCAATTTATTCAAACCCATCTATAGTTGCAAACTGTCCTCCTTTGTGTTAACTACCTTACATAGTTTTGTATCATCTGCAAATACTGATATTTTACTCTGTAGTCCATCCACCAGATCCTTAATAAATATATTAAAAAGGAGGGGGCTCAATACAGACCCCTGTGGTACCCCACTAGTAACCGTGGCCCAATCTGAGTATGTGCCATTAATAACCACTCTTTGTTTTCTACCACTAAGCCAGCTACCTACCCATCTACACACATTTTAAATTAAGTCCAGAAGGGCTGTCCCTCTAATTGGGCCCAGCACAAGTTGTGACAGATAATTATCCTTGGTTACTGACAGAAACCGGTTTCCTTTCTGAGATATGCAGCTTTCAGTTTCCCAGTCTATAGCGGGGTAGTTGAAGTCCCCCATAATAATCACCTAATTGTGATTTTCTGCTTTGTCTATTTGTTTCAATAATACATTTTCAGTAGTTTCTGTTATATTTGGTGGCTTATAGCAAACCCCTATGAGGATTTTATTAGTTTTCCTTCTTATATCTCCACCGATAGAGACTCCACCTCTTCATTTCCGTCTTGTATATCTTCTCTTAGTCTGGGCCTTAAACTGGACTTTATATACAGACAGACTCCACCCCCTGGACTTTATATATAGACAGACTCCACCCCCTTTGCTGTTTTTATGATCCCTCCTAAACAATTCATATCCTTGGAGGTTAGCCGCCCAGACATAGCTGTCATCTAACCATGTCTCAGTTATTCCTATTATGAAAGGTTTTCCTTTCTTTTATAGATACAGTATATACGAACCGTGTTGTCTATCGTAAGGTTTCAAAATTCCCCAGCAATGTATATTGTTGTAGAAATATGTTATTTCCAGTGTTTTTCTTACTTTAGTTTCTAGTATGTAGCTAATTTATTGCCTGCTGTCTTATTTTTCCTTTTAGAGAATAGCAGCATAAAAACTATGAACTTTGCCAGATTGGTACACAAAAACAAAAAAGAAAAAAAGGGGGGAGAAGTCATCTATTATATTTCTCCAGCAGTAGAAACTCCGAAGCATATCTGTTAACTGAAATAGGGAAATCTTGTCCTATATGTTTATTTATTTATTTATTTATTTAGTATTTTTAGTTATGTGAAGTATAGATGACCACTAACTGTATCATGGTCAGAGTTAAAGTTATAAGAATGATCTAATGCATATTTTTAGTTTTTTGTTTTTATAGATGGAATAAGATGCTGGTCGATTCTACACTGGATATGTTACGATTTACACAACATGAGGTAATCAAAATTTGAACCATTCCCTCCCCTACTATTGGTACAGGAGGCAGTAACGTATTAATGTCCTCTCTAGATGGGTAGAACAGGAGTGGGTAAGATGGTTAAATGTGTATGCAGGTTGAAGATTTTTCTTGTTGTCAAATGAGCCAGGTATACTGAAGATAAAGTCTAGACCTGAGCTGACGGTGATGGAGCCAGAGGAGATGCTCGCACAGGTGTAGCCGACAAAGAAGTAAAGAACGGGCCTAGAGTTGAGTCTTTCACCAATACGGACCACACCTCGGTGGCAATTGTCACGTCGTTGGTGACATCTGCCACTCCTTGTGTTCTTAAATCCCTACGGGAACAAATGGTTCAACAAGGAATGGAGTGTGAGACGCAGGGAGGCAGCTGACTGAGGAAGGTCTGTGGATAAAGGGTAGTAAGCTTTCTCTGCCATGACATCTCTTCTCATTGATGGCCCAGGTAACATTTGTGAAAGACAATTATCAGTGTGTGCTTTGGTAACACCAGGGTTCAGTACTCAGATGGACAGACTCACCCAGTCTTGTAAGACACATGCCTAAAACGAAGTGAGAAAAAACTGTAAGGAGTCCACAGAAACACACCCTGCACCTGCTCTACCCATTCCAGAGACTGCAGACTGATTATAGATGTATATCATGAGCAGGTTTTATGCAAGTTTATCCGTGCTGTGTAGATTTCTTTCCAAATTTGGTCAGAGGCATTCCAGTGCAGAAAACACCGTTATTGCTGAGAAGCACATGATGAAGGTGGTATGTAAAAAAAAATGGGTTTACAGAAGTAAAAAAAAGTCTATATTTTATAGAAAAGTGGAAACTGGCAAATCGTGAACAAAATGTATGTTTCGTTTTCTTTTCGTAATAAACAGGTCTTTATGTAAGATGTTTTTTGGTTTAGCACAGGCATGTACTATTTTTATATGATTGACTAAATAGTGTGATAAACAGGTATATTCTCCAATTCCAGATCTTAAATTAGAGTTAGTAGCACATGGTCTCCAGTCAGGAGACTGATTGATCCTAAAGGACAAGTAAGGAAGAGCCATGAGTCAACACTAGATGAGCCGATCCAACCACAGAAACTTCAATGGATTAACGCCTTGCATTGCAGAAGGCTCAATCAACCAGAGCTGCACTGAGCGTCCTGCTCATATTTATCCTTTTCAAAAGACCTGTACAGTCTCAGACCATCATTGCCAAAATAGGTAGAAGAGAGGAGTTAGAGAACCTTGAGACATGGGAAAGTCCAACTACAAAGAGTGAGGACTCACCTAGTCCTTTCCCTTTCTGCCCATGCCTCAACATTCAGTTAGGCAGGTCCTTCGCACAGATATCTCTACCTTTCTTCCTAAGGGAACACCATACCCTTAGTATTCAGAAATGGCAGAAATAAGTTTTTAGGGGGGACTGTTGAGGATAAGAATTAAGTAACCAAAAATACTTAAATCAGCCATTCATAGACTCAAATATATACAGTTAGGTCCAGAAATATTTGGACAGTGACACAATTTTCGCGAGTTGGGCTCTGCATGCCACCACATTGGATTTGAAATGAAACCTCTACAACAGAATTCAAGTGCAGATTGTAACGTTTAATTTTAAGGTTTGAACAAAAATATCTGATAGAAATTGTAGGAATTGTACACATTTCTTTACAAACACTCCACATTTTAGGAGGTCAAAAGTAATTGGACAAATAAACCAAACCCAAACAAAATATTTTTATTTTCAATATTTTGTTGCGAATCCTTTGGAGGCAATCACTGCCTTAAGTCTGGAACCCATGGACATCACCAAATGCTGGGTTTCCGCCTTCTTAATGCTTTGCCAGGCTTTTACAGCCGCAGCCTTCAGGTCTTGCTTGTTTGTGGGTCTTTCCGTCTTAAGTCTGGATTTGAGCAAGTGAAATGCATGCTCAATTGGGTTAAGATCTGGTGATTGACTTGGCCATTGCAGAATGTTCCACTTTTTTGCACTCATGAACTCCTGGGTAGCTTTGGCTGTATGCTTGGGGTCATTGTCCATCTGTACTATGAAGCGCCGTCCGATCAACTTTGCGGCATTTGGCTGAATCTGGGCTGAAAATATATCCCGGTACACTTCAGAATTCATCCGGCTACTCTTCTCTGCTGTTATGTCATCAATAAACACAAGTGACCCAGTGCCATTGAAAGCCATGCATGCCCACGCCATCACGTTGCCTCCACCATGTTTTACAGAGGATGTGGTGTGCCTTGGATCATGTGCCGTTCCCTTTCTTCTCCAAACTTTTTTCTTCCCATCATTCTGGTACAGGTTGATCTTGGTCTCATCTGTCCATAGAATACTTTTCCAGAACTGAGCTGGCTTCATGAGGTGTTTTTCAGCAAATTTAACTCTGGCCTGTCTATTTTTGGAATTGATGAATGGTTTGCATCTAGATGTGAACCCTTTGTATTTACTTTCATGGAGTCTTCTCTTTACTGTTGACTTAGAGACAGATACACCTACTTCACTGAGAGTGTTCTGGACTTCAGTTGATGTTGTGAACGGGTTCTTCTTCACCACAGAAAGTATGCGGCGATCATCCACCACTGTTGTCATCCGTGGACGCCCAGGCCTTTTTGAGTTCCCAAGCTCACCAGTCAATTCCTTTTTTCTCAGAATGTACCCGACTGTTGATTTTGCTACTCCAAGCATGTCTGCTATCTCTCTGATGGATTTTTTCTTTTTTTTCAGCCTCAGGATGTTCTGCTTCACCTCAATTGAGAGTTCCTTAGACCGCGAGTTGTCTGGTCACAGCAACAGCTTCCAACTGCAAAACCACACACCTGTAATCAACCCCAGACCTTTTAACTATTTCATTGATTACAGGTTAATGAGGGAGACGCCTTCAGAGTTAATTGCAGCCCTTAGAGTCCCTTGTCCAATTACTTTTGGTCCCTTGAAAAAGAGGAGGCTATGCATTACAGAGCTATGATTCCTAAACCCTTTCTCCGATTTGGATGTGAAAACTCTCATATTGCAGCTGGGAGTGTGCACTTTCAGCCCATATTATATCTATATAATTGTATTTCTGAACATGTTTTTGTAAACAGCTAAAATAACAAAACTTGTGTCACTGTCCAAATATTTCTGGCCCTGACTGTAGTTTAGTTGATGTAACCTTACCCACATATTTATGAATGCTTTTGTTTCTTACTAACACGTGTGTGTATATATATATATGTGTACAGTCATATGAAAAAGCTTGGGCACCCCTATTAATGTTAACCTTTTTTCTTCATAACAATTTGAGTTTTTGCAACAGCTATTTCAGTTTCATATATCTAATAACTGATGGACTGAGTAATATTTCTGGATTGAAATGAGGTTTATTGTACTAACAGAAAATGTGCAATCCGCATTAAAACCAAATTTGACCTGTGCAAAAGTATGGGCACCTCAACATAAAAGTGACATTAATATTTTGTAGATCTTCCTTTTGCAAAAATAACAGCCTTTAGTCGCTTCCTGTAGCTTTGAATGAGTTCCTGGATCCTGGATGAAGGTATGTTTGACCATTCCTGTTTACAAAATAATTCCAGTTCAGTTAAGTTTGATGGTCGCCGAGCATGGACAGCACACTTCAAATCATCCCACAGATGTTCAATGATATTCAGGTCTGGGGACTGGGATGGCCATTCCAGAACATTGTAATTGTTCCTCTGCATGAATGCCTGATTAGATTTGGAACGGTGTTTTGGATCATTGTCTTGCTGAAATATCCATCCCCTGCGTAACTTCAACTTCGTCACTGATTCTTGCACATTATTGTCAAGAATCTGCTGATACTGAGTTGAATCCATGCGACCCTCAACTTTAACAAGATTCCCGGTGCCGGCATTGGCCACACAGCCCCAAAGCATGATGGAACCTCCACCACATTTTACTGTGGGTAGCAAGTGCTTTTCTTGGAATGCCGTGTTTTTTTGCCTCCATGCATAACGCCTTTTTGTATGACCAAACAACTCAATCTTTGTTTCATCAGTCTACAAGACCTTCTTCCAAAATGTAACTGGTTTGTCCAATTGTGCTTTTGCATACCTCAGGCGACTCTGTTTGTGGCGTGCTTGCAGAAACTGCTTCTTTCGCATTACTCTCC
Organism: Anomaloglossus baeobatrachus; assembly: GCF_048569485.1. Lineage (NCBI taxonomy): Eukaryota > Metazoa > Chordata > Amphibia > Anura > Aromobatidae > Anomaloglossus > Anomaloglossus baeobatrachus. Next base: position 644,349,685 of record NC_134354.1, read on the forward strand.
CATACAGCTTCTTCTTGTGCAACGTGCGCTGTATTGTTGACCGATGCACATTGACACCATCTGCAGCAAGATGAAGCTGCAGGTCTTTGGAGGTGGTCTGTGGATTGTCCTTGACTGTTCTCACCATTCTTAGTCTCTGCCTCTCTGATATTTTTCTTGGCCTGCCACTTCTGGGCTTAACAAGAACTGTACCTGTGTTCTTCCATTTCCTTACAATGTGTAATGCCTGAGTGTAGCCTCAGACTGGCTGTAAGGGGAGTCTAGAGTAAGGCTGCTCACAAAGCAGGACCCCAAGAACTCTGCAACCCTTTAACCCCTATACAGGGATGTGGAATTACACAGAGCCGCAGAGATCACTACCTGTGGCAGGCTGTAGTCCGTGGTCGTCAGGCAGGGTCAAAAACCAGGAGATGCAAAACAGGAACAGAATCGGCAGGCAAGGGCGTAGTGAGGAGACAAAGCAGACCTCAAATCCGGAACTGGCGGCAGGGTACAAAAACGGCAGGCAGGAGGGTAGTTAACAACAAGCAAAGGTCAGCGCACAGGAATCACAATACAAACAGCACTTGAGCCAGGAGAACAGAACTCTCTCTGGCAGTAGTCATGTGACAGGAGGGGAAATAAGAAGGGTGTGGTGTCTTCCCATTGGCTGCAGGTGAATGTTGGTAACATCAGCTGGAAGACACGCCACCTACAGTCAGCCAGGGGTACTGCAGGTTCCAGGGAAACCCAGCCTAGTGGATGAGCGGAGCATGTGCTCCGCAGAGCCACGGGCACCGACTCCTCTCCCATCACCATCACTATCCATGTTGGGAACATGGCGTCGTCTGGCGATCGGAGCAGAAGTCGCAGGAGCGGAATCTGGTGGGCACGTGACACTATGTTCCTCACAGTGGAAACTGACAGTTTAAATCTCTGAGACAACTTTTTGTATCCTTCCCCTGAACAACTATGTTGAATAATCTTTGTTTTCAGATCATTTGAGAGTTGTTTTGAGGAGCCCATGGTGCCACTCTTCATAGGAGATTCAAATAGGAGAACAACTTGCAAGTGGCCACCTTAAATACCTTTTCTCATGATTAGATACACCTGCCTATGAAGTTCAAAGCTCAACGAGGTTACAAAACCAATTTAGTGCTTTAGTAAGTCAGTAAAAAGTAGTTAGGAGTGTTCAAATCAAGAAATTGATAAGGGTGCCCATTCTTTTGCACCGGTCAAATTTTGTTTATATGCGGATTGCATATTTTCTGTTAGTACAATAAACCTCATTTCAATCCAGAAATATTACTCAGTCCATCAGTTATTAGATATATGAAACAGAAATAGCTGTTGCAAAAACCCAATTTGTTACAAAGAAAAAAGGTTAACAATAATAGGGGTGCCCAAACTTTTTCATATGACTGTATATATACAACATATTTAGTGATTTTCCTTAATACAATATACCAGCACATGTAACTTAAAGATGACTCCTACATCCTGGACAACTTCCAAAGAAGTTGAGGAACAAAGGAATTCCTAAAGTTCGGAACAACCAATCCAGCAGAGACTATGCAAATTCCTATACATCCTGAGTCCAGCCTGCAATACTTGATTGGACTGTATTTTGTCTACACCCTTCACTTCTCTAAAGCTATAAAAAGTTTCAAACAGTAAAGAGAGCCAGAAGCTTTAGCGTCTGTCATGGAGATAGTTATAACTGACCCGTAGTCCGTTATTTTAGTCTCGTGTGCACACATGACATTAGAATTTGAACACTGTAGTCATCCCTTAAGAGACCCATTGTAGTCTCATCTCAACACCAGCATAATCTGAGAATGCCGATCAGTTGGTGCTAAGAACTCAGTATTGTTTGTGACAGACCAGCTGCTCAATCAAGATAATTATCCAGCTATTTAGCTGGCTGACAATTGTCAGACTATTGACAGTCATGCTTTTCTCTATGGTGGTTGTGCCTCTTTGTTTTGCTGTTCTGATCCTTTGCTGTCTGACTGTCATGGATGTAATGGAGAAAGCTGAGGACAGGGGCTGCTAGAATGGCCCTCAGGCAAGGGGGCCCTTGATACCCTTGATCTGAGTTACCTCTGAAGGTGAGGATGTTTTAGCTGCCTTCCTGGCCCTGCTCCTGACCTGTCCTGATCTTATATCCCCTCCATACCCCAGGGGAGGTCCAGAACAGGAGTGTGATAAAACCGACAGAAATAGACAAATCGGGGAAACCAAAACTCTATCTCACAGCACACTCACACAGAGGTATAAGACAATACGAGGTAAGATGGAAAATAAGAACAGGGAGGAAACAACAAGACGAGAGAACTCCACAACAACTCTAAGCATCACGCAATATAATGTCCAACAGAACACGGACACAACAGCATACAGATCAACAAAGCAATAAACTATAGTCGGAAGACAGATTCCACCATCTTAAAAAGGCGGGGAGCAAATGTGATTGGTTTCCAACAACATGTGATCCCAGAGGTAACTAGCAGGCTAGCAAAGGCTAACTGCTAGACAGCTGGCAGAGGTTAACTCTTGCTAGCCTGACCATGAAAGACCACACAGCAGGCCGATGCCCGAGTCTGCCTGTGTAACTTAGAAACATCAGTGAAAGCATAGCGTGGAGTGTCAGAATCTGTAGTGTGAACAGCGTCTGATTCCGCATGACAATCGGTGAACTTTGAGCAAAATTCCTTGTGACACAAACCTTAGAACTAGCCTTTTTACTACTCTTTTGCCTAGCCCCTTTGACTCTATACATATTGTTTCAATGTGACCATGGACTGTGACCTGGTTACTTTTCTACCTAACCCTTTTGTCTTGACATGCTCTCCTGGTATTTGATCCTGGAGTTCTTATCTCTTCTATCTCACAGCTTGCCATGAGAAGTGACAATAGCCAGTGTCACACTTGTCACATAACCTCCTCAATTAACCCACTGATTGCAGTAAGCTGACGACGTGATTATGGACTCTCATCATACTGTGCATTAATCCTTCAAAATGATATCTGTGGTTCCTTTGCCTTCCTCTTTGTGTTGCCTTGGACCTGTGCCTCTACTTTTGCCCGCCTGGTTCTGTGGTTCAAGTGTGTCCAAGTCCTTGCTCCTTCCTTCAGCAACATGCGCCAATGGAATGGGTCTGTATGTACACCATGACTTGCGGATTTGTGAATTCACCTGACCAGATGAATGTAACACATCCATTAACGTTGTTTTTGGAAATCTTTTTGCGTTGCCAAACAAAAACAAATGCAATAGTATTGTACAAATATATTTATTAGGTAACAGTCTTTTCTAAGGTTTTGCATTAGCCTCATTTGTCATGACAAAAATATTGACTATAAATTACAGTATGCACTGGTCATATACAGTATATCACATCCAGTGTAAAGGCACCAGCACCTTGTTAACATGACATTGGAACATGAGACAAGCGGAGTGCACAGTGATTATGTATTCGTGCGAGATATGAAAAGGAAGGTGTTCAGTTCTGTATTCAAGGCACAGTAGATTTCCAGTATGGAATGGCTCTTCTGATGTAGGGATTGGTACTGGATCAGAATGATCCTTTCCTTCCTGCTTACATGTTTTAACTCCTAGTGGTAATTTAGGGAAGCATAGCACTCCAAGTGGAGAGTCTTCCAATGCGCACTAGGAAATGCTGTATGTACTCCGCTACTCGCCCGGGGTTCATTTCTCTGAATCAAGTTACTCCCTATATTTAAATCATCCTCCAATGCTCTTTACTACTTATCGCTCACCACATAAACCCAGCCCGGTGTGTATATAATACGATAGAAAATGTATAAGCGTGGAGTGTAAAGTTGAATGAAATTTCAGACGATTGCTGGTCATTTTTTTTAAAATGGACATTTTACAGGATTTATAACACTTGACAGTGTTGGCACTGATGCCCAGCTCCATTTTTTCTGTACATTGCTCTAATCCATGAGGATGAAAACACTGCAATTCATGATTAAAATGTTCAGTGATCCCACCACCTCATTATAATACTTGGGAAAAGTCATACACCCTATTCTTGAAGTGCAGTACATATTATTATACTGAATCTCATCATAGATCAAACACCACCAGCTGTAATATTTATATTATATATTCTTGGAGAAACTCAAATAGTCATCATCATTCATGATCTATTGTCTTGGTCTCTCATTGACCAGTCATACTTGGCTCTCTAACAAGAACACGTCTCATCATTAGTAATATATACCTACTGTACATAATGAGCTTTTCTTCTATTATTTCTACTTGCAACAATGTGTTAAAATCAACACAATCCTGTGTAACTCTACCATAGAAGTAATAATGCTTGTGGAAAAGATGAAAGTACACTCTAGGCAAATAAAGGCTATTATGTGATAAATGACATTGCAAATGTAAAAGATGAAACAATGTGGTAGAAAAAAGATGAAAGATGAAACTATTAATCCAGTAACAGAAAGAAGCACAAACATGTTAATACACAGAACTATGCTCCATCTACAGCTCAGCCATTCTTCCTCAGCTTTTGCTCCATAGACATGTCCTGGTGTCTATCAGCCGTCGACGTTGGTCCTTAGAATACCAATGCAATCACATCAAACATTATGCTATCGATACCCAGCAGTAGTGATATATTAATGAACAGTGGTTATTATATAGCTATTTTGAAACTTTCTTATACTATGTCCTTGAAAATGAAAATAGTAATACATTTTTCCATAAATAATAATAAGTATTAGAATTTTAACAAACAGGCAACAGTGATCTTGAATTGAGTTTTTCTACCAGTTCTTCCCCAACAGCTTTCGACATGTCTTGATGCCATGGCACACAAGGAGGTCACTAGAGGTGCTGAAGACCAATGAACTACAGTATATAAAATGACTCTTTTTAGGGCTTATCTTGACTACATTGTTAATCGTACCATTCTAAATATCAGATTTAGTACCTGGATTGTCATAAATAAAATCAATTCTAATATGCACTGCGTTGTCATTAAATCAACCTCAATGATATATCATATTACCGACCCCCATTCATGTGACCAGTCTGTGCAGACGGACAGTTTCATGATGGGCAAACCATTCAAACTTGAAATGCAATATACATTTATGCTGTACAAGCTGGGGATGGAGCATATATACATTACATAATGTCAAGTTTTTATTGTATTTTATAGTCTCATAATTATTTAATATAAATGTCCAGCTCTTCATCTGTACAAATCCCTACAGTGATGTAGACTTGCAGGCAACCAGTGATGCTACAGTGTCAGTGATGATGACTGCAGGAAGGAATATATCCACATCTTCGTAGTCAGAGGGCTGCCCAGCACTTCTGTGGGAGCCAGTATTGATATACGAATCTTCTGGCTTTACAGTCAGATGCATTTCGCTTGATTTTACTCCAAAGGCTGTAATGTGCTGATGTCACAGATGTGACTGATGGAGCTTAACAATTTAAGCAGCAGAGACGCCTCCAAATATGGTCATTACTCTATATACAAACAGCATAAAACCAAATATATAAGAAACCACCCAAAACCAAAGGTTCCAGCCTTCCCATAATGAGGATAGTTCATAGGAAGGGTCAGAGTCCAAGAAGAAAGATGTTATGAAACGTTGTTTATAGACCCATCTTCTGTCCAATTTGTCACCCAGTCTTTCTTTTTGATGGTCCCTGTCTTCTCCTCTAGGACCATAGGTCGTTCTTCCCGGGGAATTTTCACAGCATGGTATTGTGGCAGCTTCTCATCCTGGTAATTCTTCCTCTTAAAAAATCCACACTACGGAAAAATAAACAAAACATCAGATAAGAAAAGTGGGAAGAAGTCTACTACTACTTAAGATGAAAACAAAATGAGCAAAAACCATGTAGTAAGTAAATGAATAAATAGTAATAGTAGATAAATGGACACCGTGTGAATGCAGACTTACACATTGCACTTACTGTATACCAACATATGCTCATGCTTAATTTTTTTTTCTTTTGGCGCTACTTAGTAGTAATTAAAAGTATTACATGCTGTCCATCAGTATAAAAAAATACATACTAGTAATTTAGAGGTAAAAAAGTAGTTGAAATGTTGAAGATGAATGGCAATAAAATATGGCGGGCAGGGAACAAAAACTAAGACTTAGAAGCAGAATACATTTCTGTTGGATTTTTGGTGTAAAATGACCAGGTAGCCACGTTGAAGTGTTTGTCCAGTACTGGACAGCCACTTAATAAATGCTAAAATCCCCCAGATAAAATTAAAAAAAATCTATTCATCTCCTAGACAAGTGCTGTGCCAGTAATGACAGTGGTGGTCACCTTCAACCCAGTACCCACAAGACCAAATCTGCAGAAATGCTGTGGTCTGCTCTATTGGAGCAAGCATGTAGTCATGATAATATGTGTATAGACAGATGGATGGTCTTGAACAAAACAAGTAAACACTCCACATGCTTGCTAAGCTCATTTGTGTTTGTGAAGAATTAAGGCCCCGTCACACTAAGCAACATCGCTAGCAACATCGCTGCTAACGAACAACTTTTGTGACGTAACAGCGATGTTGCTAGTGATGTCGCTGTGTGTGACATCTAGCAACAACCTGGCCCCTGCTGTGAGGTCGTTGGTTGTTGCTGAATGTCCTGGGCCATTTTTTTAGTTGTTGCTGTCCCGCTGTGAAGCACAGATCGCTGTGTGTGACAGCGAAACAGCAACAACTAAATGTGCAGTGAGCAGGAGCCGGCTTCTGCGGAGGCTGGTAACCACAGTAAACATCGGGTAACCAAGAAGCCCTGTCCTTGGTTACCCGATATTTACCTTCGTTACCAGCCTCCGCCGCTCTCACTGTCAGTGCCGGCTCCTGCTCTGTGCACATGTAGCTGCAGGACACATCGGGTTAATTAACCCGATGTGTGCTGTAGCTAGGAGAGCAGGGAGCCAGCGCTAAGCATTGTGCGCTGCTCCCTGCTCTGTGCACATTTAGCTGCAGTACACATCGGGTAATTAACCCGATGTGTGCTGTAACTAGGAGAGCAGGGAGCCAGCGCTCAGTGTGCGCTGCTCCCTGCTCTCTGCACGTGTAGCTGCGTGCACTGGTAACCAAGGTAAATATCGGGTTGGTTACCCGATATTTACCTTAGTTACCAAGCGCAGCATCTTCCACGCGGCGCTGGGGGCTGGTCACTGGTTGCTGGTGAGCTCACCAGCAACTCGTGTAGCGACGCTCCAGCGATCCCTGCCAGGTCAGGTTGCTGGTGGGATCGCTGGAGCGTCGCAGTGTGACATCTCACCAGCAACCTCCTAGCAACTTACCAGCGATCCCTATCGTTGTTGGGATCGCTGGTAAGTTGTTTAGTGTGATTGGACCTTTACTGTGTAAGCCTGAAAAACAGTTGAAAGGGACAGATTCCCCAAATCTCCACTGCCAGTGTCATGTTACTAGTTTGCAGAGAGTTTATTCCTTAAGGCCCCTTTACACACTGCAACATCGCTAGCGATATCGCTGTAATGTCACCGGTTTTGTGACGTAATAGCGACCTCCCCAGCGACATTGCAGTGTGTGACACACAGCAGCGACCTGGCCCCCGCTATGAGGTCGCTGATTGCTACAAGTTGTTCAGGACCATTCTTTGGTCCTTTGTTTCCCACTGCGCAGCATGTATCGGTGTGTTTGACACCGTTACAACGACATCGTTAACGACCCAGCCCATAGGCGTGCTAGCCTTTCCAGTGAGGTCGTTCTGCAGGTCCGTATCGCTGCTGCGTCGTTGGCCTGCCTGTTTGACAGCTCATCAGCGACTGTTAGAGACTTTCCAGCGATCCCGGCCAGGTCGAGATTGCTAGTGGGATCGCTAGAAAGTCTCAGTGTGTAAAGGGGCCTTTATAGACACAACTGGCAGAGAATGGTCAATGCAACATTGATAGAGATAAGAAGCTTTGCATGCTTGAATTGCAACTACTGGAGATGAAAAATCATTGTTTTGATATTCATGAACAGCTGACAGTCTGGTGCGGAGATCAAAGCATTTAAAGAAGTGCTTCACCCATTTTCATTAGTTGCTACATCAATATAATCTTGAGAAACAATGTTTCTCTCAAATAACTTGCGTTGGCAATAGTGCTTGTGAGCGGCGCTATTGTGGACCACTCTTCCCTATCGCGTGACCTCGGGGATCTGGTGATGTCATTACAACTTCCTGGTCACCTGACATCACCGTGGACGGCCCCAATCTCCGTGAGTCACTGAGCTGTGGGTGGAGTTTCACAGTTCGTCACAGCCCAACATCGCTCCTGCTTGTGCGCTTTGCAGTGAAGGAGAAGGCAGCAGGGAGATGCTGGGCTGTCACACTGGGCTGTGACGAGCGGTGAAACGCTGCCCACAGCCCAGACACTCATGGAGACTGATATCACCGGATCCCAGAGCTCACGGAGCCTGGGGGGGGGTCACGCGATGGGAGTGAGTGTACCACAATAGCGCCGCTCACAGGCATTATTAGGGCGCTCTCACACATCTGGCTTTTCGCCGGTTCCGTCGCATGCCAGTACAGTGTATACAGTACAGTAGCAGCGCGACAAGCTTCAGTCACATGCTGTCATGTGACCGGAACGTGTGACCCGGAAGTTACAGCGCTGCCACTGTACTGTATACACTGTACTGGCGTGCGCCGGAACCGGCAAACCGGCGAAAAGCCGGATGTGTGAAAGCGCCCTAAGTAACACAAGGTATTTGAAAGAAACATTGTTTCTCAACATAATATCTATGTGGCCAATAATGAAATGGGATGAACCACCCCTTAAAGGATAAGGCTGCAGTTGGTGATGCAATAATTAATCAGTTGAGTGTGTAACTTGTTACTACGTCTAAACTGATAACGAGTATGCAAAATATCATCAAAGATTTTTCAAATATGGTGCCGCGTTTCTCATTGTTTTTGAAACTCAGGCCAGATTCCATACCAATTTTGCCTTGTGCATGGCAAAAAGGGGGTGTAATGGAATAAGTAATGGATCAAATATATAGTAAGCCTTTTCTAAAGCGGGCTTTACACGCTGCGACATCGCTAATGCGGAGTCGTTGGGGTCACGGATTTTGTGACGCACATCCGGCCGCATTAGCGATGCCGTTGCGTGTGACACCGATAAGCGATTTTGCATCGTTGCAAAACAGTGCAAAATCGCTAATCGGCGACACGGGGGTCCATTCCCAATTATCGTTACTTCAGCAGTAACGAGTTTGTTCGTCGTTCCTGCGGCAGCACACATCGCTGCGTGTGACGCCGCAGGAGCGAGGAAGCTCTCCCTACCTGCCTCCCGGCCGCTATGCGGAAGGAAGGAGGTGGGCGGGATGTTACGTCCCGCTCATCTCTGCCCCTCCGCTGCTATTGGGCGGCGGTTCAGTGACGTTTCAGTGACGTCGCTGTGACGCCGCACGGACCGCCCCCTTAGAAAGGAGGCGGTTCGCCGGTCACAGCGACGTCGCCGGACAGGTAAGTATGTGTGACGGCTCTGGGCGATGTTGTGCGGCACGGGCAGCGATATGCCCGTGTCGCGCAACAGATGGGGGCGGGTACCCACACTAGCGATATCGGGACCGATATCGCAGTGTGTAAAGTAGCCTTTACTCATGAGACTGGCATCGGGCCACTGGGACTTTACTCCATAAATCTGACGAAGTTCAAGCCAACTATACATGATGAGCCTTTGCCTCTGTTTAGTCGGTTTGAAGTTGTGTACAGGAAAGTAAGTAGCTGTGAGAGTTGTATGTTACGCTTTTGAATTGTCAAGAACTGGAGGGGGTGTATCCAGTGCAAGCTAGTAGGCTGTATAGGAAACAGAAACAATGGACTAGTAACGGACTAAAGGAAAATAGCATTTATTTTATGGGGTCCAAGAGAGTCAATGCATTTGCAATGCAATAAGAATTTATCTTGAAATAAAAGGAGGTAAATGCCACTGAAAAAAGTAGAAATATATTTTTAGGAAAAGCTGTAAAAAAAATAAAACATGCTCTTGTCCAACTGTGCTCAGGTCTAATTCGTCCTCAAACTTCCTGTTTCATATGAGGAGAGATGTGACCACTGCAGGCAATCACTGGCCACAGCAGTGACCATTGTGGACCTTTGCAGTATTGTAATGGGAGCGGTGGGTAAGAAATATGGTGTGAGTATGTCTTATGTTAATGAGGGGTATTTGTAGAAAATACTAGTGACTGGACAATCTATTTGTATAGTATGTATTTCTTGTAGATCACATGAAATATAAAATATTTTTAATATGAATATTTTATCTATAGTTTGCTGTTATATGGTTGTTATAGTGTTTTTCAATTCTTTTCAGGATCTAATATGTTGAGTGCTGGTAAGACAATGCAGCATACAATACAATGAACAATGAACAATCTCATTGTCCTGCCTGATAGCCTTTGGACTGATCCCCTTGTCTTGTGTGACCACCAGCATTTAACACATAAGGACAAGATTCTGAGAGTGATTCAAAACATTTAGATACATAAAGGGATCGTTCCAAAAATAAAACACATATTTCATTTTTGGGGCAACCTCTGTAAGTGAGAATTAACAAAATGAAAAAGGCAAATAAAACATACAAATGAAAAAATCACACATTTCCTTTTTGTAAAATTCAGCACTATGAAAAATAAAGCAGTAAATCTGCAACATTAAAATAGATGTGAGAAACAAACGCCTAAAAATTATTTTAGTAGCCTAACAAATTTACATGTGCCCAATGGGAAATAAGTGTCTTGCCATTTATCATTTGAGGTCAAGCAGTTGTTAAGGGGCGCAGTAAATGAGTATTCAACATTTGGTTAGTTGCCAACAATCTAATTGTTAGGGTAGGTTCACATGAGCGTACAATAAAAAATTTCATCCAAAAAACTCAGATGATTTTTTTCTCACTTGTCATCTGTGTACCGTCCATATGCAATCCAGCCATTAATAATGTACATCATTTACAAGTTGCCTATGTTGCACAACTGCAATGTATACTGGGGGTCCATATGGCATCTGCCTTTTTTTGTGCATCCATAGGCTTGATTAGGCAAATTTTAGCCGATTTACAGAAGAAACTAGTGCAATTTTTTTATACACAGATTCAATCAGTGAAAAAAAAATCTCTCATCTGCACTGCATCATTGTATAACAGTGGTCCAAGTGCACTACCGAAGGTAGTTGTGTGAACGAGCCCTTAGACCTAGAAAAACCAAGCGGTATGCAAAAACTCATATCACACACATGCTGGGCGTTACCAGCTAATCCTCCTCCTCGGCTTGCCTAACTAGCTCAGAGGGCTGCAGCCCCAGATGTGCCCGGTAGTAATTTGTGGTATATTTGGCTTCTGCCGACTCCCTCTTGAAGAAACCACACTGAAAGGACCATTGGAAAAAATGTTGAGCTACACATTGTGAAGGTTCATCAAGCAGGCAGACATAATGGAGTAGAATAAAAAAAGTACTACTGATTTAAAGGGAGGCTGCCACTCCAAATTTCCACTGCAAACTAACCACATAGCCTTGTAGAAGAAAAGAGCAATAAAAATCCTTTTTTTGTTTTTAAATCTTATTCTCTATTGCCCAAAAAAATAAATTTATTGTGGTATTCAAATTAAGGTGTTCAGTGCAACCCTGGAGTGGCTAAATGCCAACTCCACCCACTTGTTTAAAGAACCACCACTACTTCTATGCCCCCGAGCCATCACTGTCTGAAGATAAACCTCTGTTATGTGATCACTGTCTTTCTGTTATAGAGCAGACAAATCACTCTCTCCTTGCTTCTGACATTGTTCTTCTCCCCTGCTATCACTTCAAGTGCAGGAGAGAGCAAAGACATCACTCTCTCCTTGCTGTTGACATCATTCATCTACGCTGCTATCACTTCACTATAGGTGAGAACATAACAATCACTCATTCCTTGCTGATGACATCCCTCTGATATAGCTGTCATGAGTGATGTCACCTGTGAGGAGAGAGTGATTTATGTCCTCTGTCCTGTCATGTAGTAATAGCAAATGAGTCATACAATATCTGAGCAGGAGAGATCACACAAATCACTCTCTCCTCGCTTTTGTGACAGTGTGGCGCCCCTGACCTGGTCAGGCACCACTGAGTGCTGCACCCATGCTGGGAACAGTACAATACAGGTAATCCAGAAGGCTGACAGGGGTGTGGAACACAGGCGCATAGTGATCAGGTCTCACACATGTACCCATGAGAGGACCCCTGGGGATCCCAGGAGGGGGCAAGCCTTCACCTTCACTGGAATAGTGGAGGGGGTAGAGCCTCCATCTCCTCTCAAGGGGTGTGGTGGAGAGTCTGGTTGCTAGGTGGCGTAGGCAAGAACAGGAGAGGAGGAGCAGTGAGTCAGTTAGAGCAGAACTCCATAGGGCTCAGTGAGGAGCAGACCTGTGGGGCTGTTGCTGTCTAACAGCGCCCGCGCAGTGGCTACAGACGGGGGAGAACGGTCAACTAGGAGTGCTGCCTGAAAGCCAGCTTCAGCTAGAGAGTGCACGGAGTGGGAAGTAAGGAGACTGCTAGAGAGCACCAGGCCCAACCGGGCGGCAGATCCCGAAGCGAAGATAGATCCAGCTTTCTTCTGCTAAACCTGCCGGTGTGGGGCTCTCAAAGCCCACACCACATCACCACAAAAGCCGCAGCCACGTAACCGCAGTGAGGGCCCATAGGTCATAGGAGGCAAGAGGCTGGAGTGGCCTGGTCCGGGGAACAAGCACACGGCAAACAACAAGGGGAGAGAGGCTGCAGCATCTTCCCTGGGTGGCCCCCATAGGGACTCAAAGTCGGGGTCACCCCAAACCACCAAGGGCTAAGGAAGGCGAGTCAGTAGTCACCCTCATAAAGTCAGCCTGAAGGATACCTGGTTCCCACCTGGTTCATCTCAGCTACGCCCGGGTTACTCACCCTGCCACCTGAAGTGAGAAAAAACCCTGAAAGACATCCTGCCTGTGTGGTCATTCTGCGACTTGTGGTACTACAAACCTACACAGGGCCCTGGGGCTTGCCTCACTCTCAGGAGGCTCCTACATCTAACTGCACATACCATCAGCCCCAGGCGACCCTCAACCTGCAGTGGCGGTCCCTACTGGCCGCAATACTGAGAGTGGCGTCACGATCAAACAAGAAGATTTCCTACCAGTGACGGAGATCCAGCAACGTGGAGTCCCTGAAGGTAATGCACCGACACCGACACTACACCTGCGGGGCTTCACATCTGGCGTCACGAACAGGATAAGGACTAGACCTGTTCAGACAGGTGACCATGTGCCTGGGCGGTCCGCTTGAAAAATTGGAAGCGCCGCCATATTGCCACCATGAAAAGCGCGCTGAAAAAACAACAGCAGCCCGCGCTGGAAGAAGTTACCGCCCACGAAGAGGTGTGGCTACCCAGAGATCCCCTGCAGAGTTCTGAGCTTGCCAGCGAAGAAAGCGGAAGCGTCCAGAGACGGCGGAGCAGAAGAGAAGCCAGCAGCTTGTTAGAGAAAATGGAGTCCAGACGCGGATACCCAGAACCAGGCACTGCTGCCTGGTGGTGCCGAGAGCTTGCCATCTTCTGCGACCGGCTGGAGGCCGGGATTGTGCGACAGCTTAGGGAAGAACGCACGGAGCTCCTAGAGATGGCTGCGGCGGTGCGGACCTATGAGGAGGGAGCCGCGCGGAGCCTGCCGGATCGAGCGGCGACGACGATTCAGACCCCGATGGGTGAGTCCGGTGTTGCCCCGGCTAGAACAAGAGCCCCGACCCTAGCTGCTGCGACCGCGATCCCAGAGGAGGCGCCCGATGCGGCGACGCTGAGTGAGGCCGCAGCCACGCTAGATGCGGCCCGCCAAGTCCAGGCCGCTGCAGCGATGCCCCGCCTGTCCCGCAGGGCTCCGACCACCACGGCAGTGCTCATCCGTGCTGCAGGTGTGACGCTGACCCAGGCTGCCACCCTGCTAAACCCGGTCCGCCAAGACCCCAACGCAGCAGCGACGCTAGTCCGCGCCGCAAGTGATATGCTGAACCAGGCCGCAGCCCCGCCGGGTGCGGCCCGCCAAGCTCCGATCGATGCAGCGACGTCCAGCCCAGCCTGCACAGAGCCCCCTGCAACAGCGACACTGATCCAGGCCGCCGCCATGCCGGGCGCGGCCCGCCAAGACCAGGCCGCCGCCATGCCGGGCGCGGCCCGCCAAGACCAGGCCGCCGCCATGCCGGGCGCGGCCCGCCAAGACCAGGCCGCCGCCATGCCAGGCGCGGCCCGCCAAGACCAGGCCGCCGCCATGCCAGGCGCGGCCCGCCAAGACCAGGCCGCCGCCATGCCGGGCGCGGCCCGCCAAGACCAGGCCGCCGCCATACAGGGCGCGGCCCGCCAAGAAGAGAAGACTACCTCATCATTTTCCCCGGCCTGCAAGGCCAGAGCAGACACCGCTCCCCAGTCCACAGAGGTCCCTGCTAGAAAGACCCTGATAGGAGAGGATCCTGAATATTGGAAGCTGAAGGCTGACCTAGAGGCCCAGTTCCCACAAGAGATGGTGGATCGGTACCTGCTCCCTCCGTATACCCCCAAGGAAATACAGGCAACCCCTGCAGCTGCGCCAGAGAGTCTACCGCCCAGACCAGCTGAAGACAGCCCATCCCCAGCACTGCCACCAAAGGAGTGCAGCGAAGAACTAAGGGGGAGAGGAGACCATGAAGCAGAAGGGCTGACTCCGACGCCAACCGCAGCAGACCCCTACCCAGAGCCGGAGATGCTGCCCTATTCCCGCTGGGAGGAGGAAGACTTGACACCGTCAGCAGATGAAGATCAACCTAAAGACCTCACCTGGAAGCCTGCAAGCATGAATCCAGCCCGCAAGACAAGGCGCAGCAGAACAAAGCGTCCTCCAACACCACAGTCTCCAGAGCAGAGGGAGGTCACAGCCAGAGACCTGGAGGAGAAAAGGTGCCTAAGAAGGTCCAAAGCCCAGGCTAGAGGACCCCTTTACAGAGGGATAGTAGAGGACTTCAACTTGAAAAGCGGATACGGCTTTATTGTGGTAAAAGGAATAAAAGAAGGCATATTTGTAAATCGGAGAGATGTTCAAGCCCACCTGCCCAGAGGACATTCAGGCAGAAATTTGAAAATTGGGGACTTAGTACAGTTCACCTTACATCAAGGAGAAAGGGGCTACTATGCCTTAGACGTAGCACCATGTCCCAGACAAGAAAGACAAGAAAGACAAGAAAGACAAGAAAGACAAGAAAGACAAGAAAGACAAGACCGAGATAAAGAAACAGATACAGAAAAGGAATCAGATGCAGACCAAGAAAGGAAAGACACAGAACCTACAGATGAGGCAACCACAGATGAAGAAAGAGACAAAGAGCAAGAAAGTCACAGGTGCCAGTGCCCAACGTGCCCTCGCCCTAGTGAAAAAGAGGAGTAAAGTAAAGTACAGAAAAGAAGTACAGAAGTTAAAGTTTTGACAAGTTTTGTTTGCAACGTTTAAGAAATGCGCCCACAAAAACTATTGTGAGAAATAAAACTTAAGGCTATGAACTTGCTATAGCCACAAACTCTCGCAGTGTAAAAAGTTACACCAGTGGCACCACCACCAGGGCCAGCCTGTTTAGGGGCTTGGCTCGTCTGCAACCAGGGGGGGCCCGTCCGTAGAAAAGGGCCTTGGCTCACCTGCGACCAGAGAGCACGCCTGTTTATGGGGCCTTGGCTCACCACCACAAAGAGGGTACCTGGTCAGCACCAACTGTGGAGGCCGCCTCTGAATCCTGCCAGAAGAGGCTGACGGCGCGGATCCACCAGGCCAGGTATACCCTGAAACCACCAGCCCATGAAAGCCGCCTCTACATCCTGCCAGAAGTGGCTGAAGTCGCGGCCAACGGGAGAGGAAGATTGGAGGAAAGGTCTGGGGAAACGGATGGCCCAGACCTGGTTACCAACAGAACCGGTGACCTGCCTCCTGAGAGGGTTTTGGGTGGGTTAACGGACTTGTGGGTGGAGGGTGGTGATGTCTGATACCTGGTGCTTTTAAAAATGTTTTACATGTTTTAATGTTTTATGCATTTTAAAATGTTGTCTTGCAGCCCGAGGACGTGCTGGTGATAACTAAGGGGGAATGTGGCGCCCCTGACCTGGTCAGGCACCACTGAGTGCTGCACCCATGCTGGGAACAGTACAATACAGGTAATCCAGAAGGCTGACAGGGGTGTGGAACACAGGCGCATAGTGATCAGGTCTCACACATGTACCCATGAGAGGACCCCTGGGGATCCCAGGAGGGGGCAAGCCTTCACCTTCACTGGAATAGTGGAGGGGGTAGAGCCTCCATCTCCTCTCAAGGGGTGTGGTGGAGAGTCTGGTTGCTAGGTGGCGTAGGCAAGAACAGGAGAGGAGGAGCAGTGAGTCAGTTAGAGCAGAACTCCATAGGGCTCAGTGAGGAGCAGACCTGTGGGGCTGTTGCTGTCTAACAGCGCCCGCGCAGTGGCTACAGACGGGGGAGAACGGTCAACTAGGAGTGCTGCCTGAAAGCCAGCTTCAGCTAGAGAGTGCACGGAGTGGGAAGTAAGGAGACTGCTAGAGAGCACCAGGCCCAACCGGGCGGCAGATCCCGAAGCGAAGATAGATCCAGCTTTCTTCTGCTAAACCTGCCGGTGTGGGGCTCTCAAAGCCCACACCACATCACCACAAAAGCCGCAGCCACGTAACCGCAGTGAGGGCCCATAGGTCATAGGAGGCAAGAGGCTGGAGTGGCCTGGTCCGGGGAACAAGCACACGGCAAACAACAAGGGGAGAGAGGCTGCAGCATCTTCCCTGGGTGGCCCCCATAGGGACTCAAAGTCGGGGTCACCCCAAACCACCAAGGGCTAAGGAAGGCGAGTCAGTAGTCACCCTCATAAAGTCAGCCTGAAGGATACCTGGTTCCCACCTGGTTCATCTCAGCTACGCCCGGGTTACTCACCCTGCCACCTGAAGTGAGTAAAAACCCTGAAAGACATCCTGCCTGTGTGGTCATTCTGCGACTTGTGGTACTACAAACCTACACAGGGCCCTGGGGCTTGCCTCACTCTCAGGAGGCTCCTACATCTAACTGCACATACCATCAGCCCCAGGCGACCCTCAACCTGCAGTGGCGGTCCCTACTGGCCGCAATACTGAGAGTGGCGTCACGATCAAACAAGAAGATTTCCTACCAGTGACGGAGATCCAGCAACGTGGAGTCCCTGAAGGTAATGCACCGACACCGACACTACACCTGCGGGGCTTCACAACAGTGCATACATAATGGAGATTTATCTTCAGATATCGCTGACTGTGGGCTAGTGAGTGCTGTCAATCAACATAGGGAGTGGTTGTAATTTAAATAAGTGAGTGGAACGGTGCGCAATGGTGTACTGAGTACCCTTATTTGAATATTAATAAAAAAAATTGTTTTTAGGAGGCAATGGAGGATGAGACCTAAACAAAAAGAACAAATTATATTGCTGGTCCATCTCCTAATAGACTATGTGGTTAGTTGGAAATGTATAGTTTGGGCGACAGACTCCTTTTAAGGGGCCAACATGTATCACTTAGCCACAATACAAAATGTAGGGGTACGAAGATCACTAGTCACAAATGGGGCTCCGTGCCCCCCATGTGAATAGAGGAGAGGGTGCATGATTCAAAACTGCTCTATTCACGGTCTATTGGAGCGATGAAAACACTAGCACACTGACACTTCATTCACATGGGGGACAAGGGATACATAATATACCCCTTTAAGTAGATACATTGTCTCAGTATCAAAAAAGGACACGCACCATATTGAGTTACATTTTTATAAAGCTGCTAATATGAAATATTGGCAAAGAGAAAAATGTATTAAGACAGTAGAGGAATACACCGACGGCTACATTCTATTCTGTGACATTACACTCTATCAGGGGTTCCATAAGCAAGTCTTTCACTTTTGATGGCAAGAACAGTGCAGCACATAGCACAATTATTGCTGTTAAAAAGACTAGAACCTCAATGGAAACCTTGAGGTCTAAGAAACAAAACAGATCATAAATGTAATAGTAAATATTTAGAATAGAAGCAGAGAAGTAATATAATGGGAATGAATGTGTAGACTAAAAACTAGAGCCATAAGTGAAAACGTCTGGCTAGGACAACCTTTATAAAGCCATTGTGTCAGGCGGGATCGTGTTGTGAGTAGAGATGAGTGAACCCGTTGAAGTTCGGTTCAGCCAGACTTTAGATAAAATTCAGTTCTGCACCCGGACTTGACCTGAACCCCAGTGGAAGTCACTGATTGGGCAGTTCAGGTATCCACCCACATACAGCCAGCCATAGACAGAGCACTTGTGGGGGAGGGAAAGTTTTTTAATTTTTTTTGTACACCCTATATCTGATAACGCTGACTTTACCCCCAGTGCGAAGCATTCAAACACTGCAAACTGGGCCGAGCACCGAGGGTAATCAAGCACAGCGATGCTCGCTCAAGTGGTTTACATACGTAAAGCACCTGAACTCCGAATTCGAACATTGATTTTTTTGTAAAGTCCGTGTTCTGTACAAAACCGAACTTTACTGTATGGATCCGGTCATCTCTACTTGTGAGTCAACAAGTCTCCGCAATAGTGCATTGTACCTAAAATATGTGACATGACTGTTACATGTGGTCTGCTTACAGGATGCCTTCACCATCACTTCTCCTACTGGCTTTAATGACCACTAGTATGATATGCAATCAATATGAAAAATGTTGTATATTATGCATTAGAAAAAGTCACGTCTTACCTTCCAGAGGATTAAAACTAACAGTAAGAGAAGCAGAATGCCAGCAAGCACCGCAATAAGGATGATCCACCAGGGAATGCCACCATGAACCACAACATCCAGGTCTGAATACAGCATCATAGAAATCTGCAAACGTGACCGCAATCAGTAACGTTTCCCAAAAAAGAAAATTAATTAACCCTCCTGTACATGTACAATATATGTTGGTAATTTGATTATTTTGATTCATTTTTTATGTTAGCAAATATACCAATAGTATGTTCTATACAGACTACAAAATAGGGATTACTGAAGATATGAGTTGGTGGTACCTGTGTTGTAGCATCTCTTAGCACCAGGTTCTTAATACTTGACTTGACAGTAATGTTCGCCCTGATTACGACTTCTATATTACTACCAGATGGATAATCCTATAGATAAAACAAGAGTATATATAAAATAAGGGCTGAAATCTGTAACAAAAAAGGTAAGAATATAATAATAGATAAAGTCACCTCTAAAAAGCTGCTATTCCAAAGCCGACCATGAACATTGAGAACCACTTGCTGGTCAAAACTGTACAGTGGACATTGAAATACCACACAATGTGCAGATCCTCGTGCACAGTCCTGAAAAAAAAAAAAAAAGAGTATATCAGACATACCATAGTGTGTATACTGTGTTATAGCAGCATTTTTTTAGTATGGAAAAGTGGACTAGTTCAGCAAGTATGCACAACGCATTGACACTACTGCAGGGGCACCCACTCCTCCGATACTGAGTAGGCCATGCTGGATATTCCGCAGGAGCTCCCAGAAATCCGCAGCACAACTTTGTCTGAGTTGTGCTGTGTTTTTGGTACAGAGGTCCTGCGGATATGCTGCAGGCATTCTGCATTGAGGATACAGTACCATGGCTTGGCCACTGCATCCTCAATGCAGAACAAGTGCTGGAGTGATCGGTGAGTTCATACTTACCTGTATTGCACAGCAACTTGGTTTCCGGCCGGCTCCTGATCAAGCTCCAGCTGTCAGATGCCCGGAGCTCGGGCGGTCACATGATTTCAGCTCGTGCAGGCCCCGCCCATCCCTTGCAGCCCGCACCTGGCTTCGTCCCGCTCTTCTACACTGAAGGAAGAGTCTCCGGTGTCTTCAATCAAGGCAGGTAAGTATAAAAATCCGCGCGGAACAATCCGCATGAATAATTGACATGCAGTTACATACGGCTGCAGGATATCCGCAGCATTTTTCCGCAGGCGCAAAAACCGCAGCATTAATACAGCACTCCCTAAATCCCATAGGATAACACGGGGAGTGTCTGTCCTTGCGTAAACCTGCGGATTTGTTTGGAAAAGCCAAAAAAATCTGCAGGTTTTCTGCGGCAAAATCCGCAGGTATTTTCTCCCGTGGGCACAGGGCCTAACAATCCTATCCGTTGTTGTAGATTTCAGCTTTCAGCAGAATCATTCATCATTCAGACCTTGTTGGGAAACGAAAAAAAGTGTTACTTGGGACATAGAGCAGCCATTATCTGCTTCATCAGCATGGGGGATGACAGGAGGAGACCTGAACCCAGCAAACCAGAGAGGTCACATAGTAAAGTCTAGAGAGGAACTAAACATATATCAAACTACTGTTTAGCAATAAAATAGTTAATATCCTTTCAACAAATTTTATAAATCAAAACTAAAATCAACTATAAGGCCATGTGCCCACGGGAGAAAAATAGACTTCTCTTCACTTATGAGCCTCTTCACCTTTCCTCCATGCCTCCTGAACTCCCCAACAGCTCAAATCCATCTTGTTTAAAGCATGACGGACTGATACTACAGTGAAGTATCAGGCTACAGCTTCTATTCTATGGAGAGGGGAGGGGAAGAGAAGGAAGATGACACAGAAAAACAGATGTGTGCTGCAACTTCTCTAGAAAGTTACATAGTTACATAGTTACTTAGGTTGAAAAAAGACCTAGGTCCATTTAGTTCAACCTTCCTCCACCAGTTCTACATTTAGTAGTAATTTATCGAATTCCAGAGCTGGAGTCACGACTACACTGCTCAGATCTACTGTATATTATCCTCCATGCTTCTGTCTGTGTGTTACAGAGTAAGAAAAGCAGGGATACAACTGTCTGTATTCTGTGTATGGGGACATCATAACAGCTAATCCACACCCACTAGCTCAGAGACGATTGAAACTTAAATAGAGGATGGAGAGAGAAAAGCTGGTTAAAAATACATAATACAAGTTCTTTAACAGCCAGAAATAGTGTAATTCTTCATGCACACACACACAAGTTTCCTGAAATGACAAGTATACTATTACACAGTGCCTTCTATTTTCTACCATAGGCAATGTAGCATAAGCCTGCAGATGCTGTGCACGCCAACAGCAATAAGTATCTTATAAATGTTTCTGTTCAAGGTACTAAGTACAATAGCTGTGACACTTTAAAGAGGTTATCCAATAAATGAACGTGTTCAATTAATTTTTCCTTAGGCTGGGTTCACATGGCCTGTAGTCATCCGTGTTCACGGATCTGTTAGAGATCTGTTTGCAAAATACTTGTGCAAATACAACTTTTTTGTCCATTGTTAAATAATGTATGTCAGCCAGATCCATTTTTAACTTGTATAGTCTGTGGACAACGGATCCATTAACGGATTTGTATTTATCATTCATTTGTAATGAACCTGTTAAGAAAACAACGGATCCGTTACAAATGCAAGTACAACGGATAGCTAAATAGCAATCCATTAACGTATCCGTTATCCATAGACTTCCATGTTAAAAAAAAGGATCTGCAAGAAAACAGTTTCCCAATGGATCTGTTCTAACGGATGACTACAGGACATGTGAACATAGCCTTACATTGTAGAGTTTTATTTTCATTTTAGCTGGCTTTGATTGGCATCTCTGATGTTCCTTCAGAACGTGTTTGCAGATGTGCATCCTGAGGGGCTTTCACTATCAGACCTTAGGGCTACCTAGATTTTCTCCCATTTTTAAGATTTTATTAAAATCTTGAGTGGAAATATATGAGTGGATCTTAAACTAGTATTTAAATCTCATGTTGTTCAGAAGATTATTATATGTCCTCACATGTGTGCAGAAACACAGATTGCTGTACCCTTCACTATATCATCAGAGCAGACCTCAGCTCTGACAAAATATGAAAAAGCTGCAAACGATTAGCGGCCTATAATTTGCTGAAGCAGTCACATGACATAATGATATGAAATGACCGCTGGAGACAAAGCACCAGCATTGCAGGAACGGCCCTGATACAGGAGATGTATACTGTATATGTTTTGTTTATTATTTCTTGTAGGACACTTTAGCAGTTAGGATGGGATTGTCCAGAAGTGGACATCCCGTGTAAAATCCACCCTGTATTTGTATGATTTACATGTCTGAAAATATCATGCTAATAGTTACCAAAACAACATCCTTCTTCTTAGTTGGATACGTTAGTGACCATCGGCTTGCAGAACGCTGACTGGCAATTGGTACCAAAGAACTTGAATCCGATCTCACTGTATCCTAGAGAATGAAAAGAGGTTAAAGTGGATGACGTGCAGTAGCCTCAGTATGGAGTATAATCACATAGAGAAGGTACTTACAAGTCTGAGGGGGTTGACCGCACTAATGGGGCTACACTCCATACTACGTCCAGACTGCTCCTTCTCCTTTAATTGAATCTTCATTGGGTATAGCAGCCATTTTCCATTGGCCATTTCATGTGGCCACATAAGATTTAGGTATGCAGACCCCAGGGTACGTAAAGACTTTCCTCTGTTTGAGACCTAAAGAACAGTAAAAACTTGTGAGCAAATACTTCCTTGCACTGATTTTATATGCAGAAAAATTTTTGTTGTAGCCATGAGTAGATCAGAGCTATATGTCTTTACAACATCTCTCTACATCTGCAGCTCTCATCTCAAGACACTGATCTCTGCTGTACTAGTCCTCCCCTCCCACTGTCTGCAGTGAGATGAAAGCTGCAAGAGGTGTTTGTAATGGGACATAGCTCTGCTGTATTCTACACAGTATGTGTAGAGATCAAGGAGTAGAGTTGGGCTGTGTATCATTACATATCTCACACAGAAAAAGCCAGTTCTAAGTTTCTCTGGGCCCTTGTTCTTTTTCCCCTGTGCATGACACCAACTGCTTATAACTGGTCAATGTCATTCAGGGGAAAAAGTCAACACCCCCAGAAAATTACACCTCGTAATGCCCCCTTGGACTAAGCAAATATTCAAATGTAATCTTTATAGAGATGAGAAAGTAAAAAATAAACTTACATTTTATTCAGCTCTGCAACCGCTATTCTATGATAGGCCAGTTCACCATGCTAAAACTAGTGAAATGTTCTATTACTTTATCTCAGTTTCATTGTTCTGATACTTTGTCGGAAGCGACCATTTGAGATGGTTCTAAGAAAAACAATTTTTTAGCGGCAAGAACAGCTCTCTGACAATTATAGTCTAGTGTTTTCCATAGTCCTAAACACCCCTTGTATTCTCCCAGAACTAGCAATATATGAAAAAAATAAAAAAAATTAAAGTGAACTGTCTTATTAAGGTACACGCATGTACTGTAGCTTTTTTAGAGTGGTAGCCCAAACAATTCACCATTAATGGCATTATTCAGGATTGCAAAAACATGGCTGCTTTCTTCTAGAAACAGCAGCAAAACTGTTTATGAGTTGGGTCTAATATTGCAGCTTGGTTTCATTGAAATGAATGGGACTGGGCTGCAATGCCACTAACAGCCTGTGGATAGAAGGGGCAGCGCACTCCACACTGAAAATATGCATCTAATCTACAACTTGTGGACATTACCTGAAGAGGTTATAGGTATTGTTCATTACGGACATAGGAGAATGGCGAATATAAGACTATATGTAACACAAGAGTAAATAAACTTACGGTAACTTCAACATCTACCGGACTGCCCACATCCTCCTCATTCTTCATTACAGACTCGCCCTTTACCTCTCCACTATAATACAGTCTATTAGGTGTGGCCTCCCTATAACCGAAAACAGCAAAATGTCTCTCAATATTACATGAGCTTTGTGGCAAACAATATTGCTCTTTATCTATATAATGATATTAAATAATTGATGCATGTCCCAGTAATAGGATTGGTTACTTACCCAGAGACAGAAAGGGGAAGCTCAATAATCACTTTGGCTTTGGCAAACACAGAAGTCAGGTTTTTCTGTTCACTTATCCTGCAAGACACAAGTATATGAATGCTAAAATACTCAAACAACCCAAAACAGGACCACTGGTCCAATAAATTCTGGTTATTTAGCATGGTCTTGGAGTTGGAGACTTTGTAAAAACCAAATCTGGTAATCCACGAAAACCATCATTTGTGGTATCACATTCAAATAATGGTAAGATGCATGTATGCACGAGACTTCTTACCTCCACTACTAGGACCTCCACTGATCACCAGAACTCTGTCTGAATGCAAACGTTTTATAAGTGACGTCCAATATACACAGAGATAGGCAATGGAGAAAATGGAGACAATAATGTCTCCATCTTCTCCTCACCTATGATCAGATTCTAGCATGCGAGAGAATAGGAGCACAGTAGAATGACACTCGGATCACGCTCGAAGCAGAGTTTGAGCCAAGTGTCATCAGCATATCGCATCCGGTTTTCTCGCATGAGGGAATCATTGGATGCCATACGCTTGTTTGACCCCACCCTGAAGGAAATAATGAAATGGTCATGTGTTCAACTCTAGTGTTCATGGATTGCGGATATGCACAATGGCCATATAGGGGACATTTTAGTGCAATGAAGTCTATACCCCAATTTATCTCTTCAATATGAGTGGATCTTAAACTAGTATTTAAATCTCTTGCTGTTCAGAAGACGCATTATTATATGCTGAGGCATGGCATCCCATTTTTCAGCAAAGGGCGGCCCTCAGGTCATTGACGTTCTGGGGTCCAGAGGTACAAGTCTCTACATGGCGACTCAGCTAATCCCATAGGTTTTCTGTGGGATTCAGTTCTGAAGAGAGTGCAAGGACTCTATTTGAGGTACCCCAGTCTCCAGCAGCCATTCCCTAATGATGCGACCTCGATGAGCTGGAGTATTGTCGTCCATGAAGATGATATTAGGCCTGTGTTGTTCACGCAGAGGCATAATGAATGGGTTGATGATGTTAATCAAATAGTAAGGGCTTGTCACTGTAGTATTCACAAAGTGTAGGGCAGTTCTGTATTGACTACACACACCTGCCCACACTGTAACATGACCAACACCAAAGGCTTGACTGGTGACAACAGTGGCTCATGCATAGTGCTCTTATTGATGTCTT
The DNA here is from genome assembly GCF_048569485.1 of Anomaloglossus baeobatrachus. Lineage (NCBI taxonomy): Eukaryota > Metazoa > Chordata > Amphibia > Anura > Aromobatidae > Anomaloglossus > Anomaloglossus baeobatrachus. The sequence continues at coordinate 644,374,794 of NC_134354.1, forward strand.
CAATATCATTGGCGGCCATCATCTCTGCTGTGTGTGTGTCAACTTTCATTAGTGAACAGCACTGAGGCCCAACAGGTCCCTCGTGCAGCGCAGATGACGCCTGTGCCTGGTGGTCTGACATGACACTTGGATGTCTCTCATATCCCTTAATGGGACTCTATCAGTAGGTTTCTACAATGTAATCTAAAACCAGCATGCTACAAGAGTTAAAACAGAGAATTCAGCCCTCCATTTCTTATCTCAAAGTCTTTTTTTCTTTATCTGCAATGTTAGTTTAAGCCTCTAATCTTTATCATTAGTGGGTCTCTGCAGCACATGAGATGTAGTCTGACTCTGCCCCCCTTCTGTGATTAGCAGCTTCTATTCATGGAAATGTACATTGAAAGCCTGGCGTGGGTGGTAGCAGCTCTACCAGCAGTGCTACATGCAAAATCTAACATTTTTCACTGTGTCAGAATGGCTGCTTACATTAATCTAAATGATACATAATTGGATTCAGGATGCTGCTCTCAGATGAGGTAGCAAAAATCTGCTAACAGATTCCATTTAAGTGTGCATGGAGTGATGTGACATTAATGATCCAGTTCCAAAAGGCATTGTTTACAATTTAGTGGTCATCAGTGTGTGATGTGACCAAAGGATGTCCACTTTTATGGTTTTCTATGACATTTTCAGTCTCTCTGTATCTCTGTTGGAACTTGCTGATGACACTCTATGATACTCTAAGCTCAGTGGCCTTTTCAGTCTGAAAACATCCTGTTTGAAGCCTCAATATATAGTAGCCATAATAATAATAATAATAAAAAAAATATTAGCAAATACCTCCAATAAGAAATGTAGTGCAGTTCACCTGATATAGCCATGTCTCTTATCTCATGTGCAAGGCATTGCAGCTTAGGTATCCATAGTTATGTCCAAGCATATAGTAACAGTTAGTTAGTTGCTCGTTGTCTTAACCATGGATACCTAAGTTGCAATGCCCTGCACATGAGGTAAGATACATGGCTATATCAGGAGAACTATACTACATTTCTAATTGGAAGTATTTGTTTATGTTATTACACCTACTACATATTGGGATAGGATCTTGGCAAATACCAAGGAATACCCCTTTAAGCTTCTTCTTAGAAAATACCAAGTTGTGCAAAATGTACTGAAACCCTGAACGGTTGGACATGTACAATCAAAAGTTTAGAGATGGTCACATTAAGTTCACCTGGAAAGGCTAGAATGCATTTTAGGATCATCCTTAAATTTCACTCAAAAGCCAAATATCGCTAACGTTTCGTGAGTAGTGTATATGTGAACATTGATTCTAGTATTGTAAGTGAGGTATTGACTATTTACCATTGCGTTTGGTTTGGTTAAGCCTTTATCTCACCTTTTCTATATATAATTTGGTATTGGTGGGTGATCACTTTACAGCTTTATAGGTACAGAGAGGGAGAGTATACGTTGAGCAGGGGAGGCATAATGTCCGTCCGTTATTTTTGGGGCGCCATCCTCTGAGGTAAGGCAGTATCAGACCTTAGGGCTACCTAGATTTTCTCCCATTTTTAAGATTTTTCTACTATCCGATATATAAGCCACACATGTGTATTGGTGCACACTGTATTATACCAAACACATTTACTTTGTGTGTATATGTTGTCTGGGTTTTAATCAAAATTAGCTTTTATCTATATTGAAGGGATATTTTGGATACTAGTAAGCACATTGAGTAACTTCCCTTGCATATTCTACTATATGTTAATCTATATACAAAACTCCAACCAGAAAAAGTTGAATTGATGCAGGCACCTTAATCAAAATCTAAGGCTATGTGCACATGTTGAGTATTTCTTGATATTTTTTTACCTCAGTATTTGTAAGCCAAAACCAGAAGTGGGACAATTAAAAGAAAAGTATAATAGAAACATGTGCACCACTTCTACATTTATAACCCCCTCCTGGTTTTGGCTATAAGGGGATGCACAAATGTCTGCAAGGAAACACCGCCATCTGCTGGCCAAAGGTAATAAGAAGCAGATATGAGCTAAAAGTGCTTGGTGAGTGTTTCATGAAGGGAAGGGCTTAGAAAATACACCAAGTCACGTGACAGTTGTATCGCAGCGGCTAAATATAAAAATTCTAGTCGCCAAGAGGAGAGTTGTTTCTGCCAGTATCCTATTCCAGGAAGGTCATAAGGCAGTGAAGTGGGCTGACAGCCCCATCATCACAAAAAGGTCCTAGAGCGGTCAGATCCCAGAGAGGGCCTGAGCTGAGCGAAAGATCCTTGACCCAAACAGAAAGGTAGGACAGTGACTCTAGCTGAGATGAAGATTCGTGACCTGAGCAGAAAAGGAGAACAAGATTGGTGGCCTGAACTGAGAGGAAGATTCGTCACATAAGCTAAGTAGGAGACCCTGACCTGTGTCCGTGATTAGTACCAGTAGAACCACAGGATCAGTGCCAGTAAAAACCTGTGTTCAGCACCAGTAACAGCCTGTGATCAAGCCAGTGGAATCCCGTCACCTGCGCCAGTAAACGTATCTGAGGAACACCAGGCTATGCTGGTCAAGGTCCAGAGCCCCAATTTCATGGTCAAGCTATAGACTATGCTTGTCAACATCCATAGCAAAGCTGTTGCTTCCTGTGCAAGAGATGCAGTTTTGAGTGTGGACTTAGGCCGCGCTTCAGAACAAAAATTCAGCTAGCCAATACAGTTTTGGAATTACGGCCTAACGAGCAGCGTCTCCGACCCCGCTAGGCCCTGTACACTGTATAGTATTGTTAGATAAGAAGACAACAGTAACAAACAGAGTGACACTGACGTTTTAGTGCTAGAGGAATTCAGAGTACGATAACGCCAACAGTGACCGTAAAGCTTTACAAGCTACGATATATCTAACGAGATGTCGGCGGGGTCATGTTGTAAGTGACGCACATCCGGCATCATTAGTGATATCGTAGCGTGTGACAGCTATGAACGAGCAGAAATACTCACCTTCTCGTTCATCGCTGACACGTCGCTCATTTTCTAAAAATCTCACGTCCTGTTGTTCATCGTACCCGGGGCAGCACACATGACATTGACACCCCGGGAATGATGAACTGCAGCTTACCTGCGGCCGCTGGCAATGCTGAAGGAAGAAGGTGGGCGGGATGTTTATGTTCCGCTCATCTCCGCCCCTCGGCTTCTATTGGCCGGCCGCTGTGTGACGTCGCTGTGACACCGAACGTCCCTCCCCCTTCAGGAAGTGGATGTTTGCCGCCCACAGCGAGGTCGTTTGGAAGGTAAGTACGTGTGACAGGGGGTTACAACATTGTGCGACACGAGCAACTAATTGCCCGTGTCGCACAAACTATGGGGGCGGGTGCGATCGCAAATGCGATTGCACAATAAATTGTAACGTGTAAAGCAGGCTTTAGTAATAAGAGTAAAACGGGCTTTACACACTGCGATATCGGTCCCGATATCGCTAGTGTGGGTACCCGCCCCCATCTGTTGCGCGACACGGGCAAATCGCTGCCCGTGGCGAACAACATCGCCCAGACCCGTCACACGTACTTACCTGCCCGGCGACGTCGCTGTGACCGGCGAACCGCTTCCTTTCTAAGGGGGCGGTCCGTGCGGCGTCACAGCGACGTCACTGAGCGGCCGCCCAATAGAAGCGGAGGGGCGGAGATGAGCGGGACGTAACATCCCGCCCACCTCCTGCCTTCCGCATTGTGGCCGGAGGCAGGTAAGGAGAGCTTCCGCGTTCCTGCGGTGTCACACGGAGCGATGTGTGCTGCCGCAGGAACGAGGAACAACCTCGTTACTGCTGCAGTAACGATTTTTGAGAATGGATCCCCATGTCACCGATGAGCGATTTTGCACGTTTTTGCAACGATGCAAAATCGCTCATCGGTGTCAAACGCAACGGCATCGCTAATGCGGCCGGATGTGCGTCACCAAATCCGTGACCCCAACGAGTTCGCATTAGCGATGTCGTAGCGTGTAAAGCCCCCTTTATACCGTGTAAATACTGTGATTGTGTTCCAGCTATCTGTGTTGCTGATTTATCCTATGTGAAGTACTAGAATCTATCACTGTTATTTGTGGCATAGTGGCATATTGTTATCTCTCATAATCCTTAATTTGTTTAACAAGATTCTAGGATATATAAAAAGAGAGATTAGATCCCAGGATCCAAACGCATTGTTACCCCTCTATAAATCACTTGTAAAGGTGGCTTTACACACTGCAACATCGCAAACGACATCGCTGTAACGTCACCGGTTTTGTGACGTAATAGCGACCTCCCCAGCAACATTGCAGTGTGTGAAACACATCAGCGACCTGGCCCCTGCTGTGAAGTTGCTGATCGCTACAAATCGTTCAGGACCATTCTTTGGTCCTTTGTTTCCCGCTGTGCAGCAAAGTCTCAGTGTGTAAAGGGGACTTAAAACACTGGAAAGGAGTGATGTGTCACAATATCTGTCAATCACTATTCTCTGTCAGTCGGTCTCTCCCTCTCGGTCTCTATTCTCTCTCTGTCGGTCCGTCACTATCTCTGTCCCTCTCTCACAGTCTGTCGGTCATTTTCCCCTCCTCTCTCATACTCACCGATCCCTGATCCCCGGCACGGCACTGCACGGCATTCACACTGCTGCGGCGGCTTTTACTATTTTGAAAAAGCCGTCCGCTCATTAAACAATTTCGTATTCCCTACTTTCCCCGCCCACAAGCGCCTATGATTGGTTGGGGTGAGACACGCCCCCACGCTGAGTGACAGGTATCTCACTGCACCCAATCACAGCAGCCAGTGGGCGGGTCTATACTGTGCAGTGAAATAAATAATTAAATAATTAAAAAAAACGGCGTGCGGTCCCCCCCAATTTTAATACCAGCCAGATAAAGCCATACGGCTGAAGGCTGGTATTCTCAGGATAGGGAGCCCCACGTTATGGGGAGCCCCCCAGCCTAACAATATCAGTCAGCAGCCGCCCAGAATTGCCACATACATTAGATGCGACAGTTCTGGGAATGTAACCCGGCTCTTCCCGATTTGCCCTGGTGCGTTGACAAATCGGGGTAATAAGGAGTTATTGGCAGCCCATAGCTGCCAATAAGTCCTAGATTAATAATGGCAGGCATCTCCCCGAGATACCTTCCATGATTAATCTGTAAATTACAGTAAATAAAACACACACACCCGAAAAAATCCTTTATTAGAAATAAAAAACACAAACACATTCCCTCATCACCAATTTAATAAGCCCCAAAAAGCCCTCCTTGTCCGGTGTAATCCACGGACCTCCAGCGTCGCATCCAGCTCTGCTGCATGCAGGTGACCGGAGCTGCTGAAGACACCGCCGCTCCTGTCACCTCCACGCAGCAACTGAAGACAGCCGCGCAATCAGCTGAGCTGTCACTGAAGTTACCTGGATCCAGCGGTGGATGCAGCGGTGGCCGCGGGTAACCTCAGTGACAGCTCAGCTGATCGCGCTACTCACCGCCGCTCCGGTCAGCTCCATGCAGCAACTGAGGTGAGTAGCGCGATCAGCTGAGCTGTCACTGAGGTTGTCACCAGCTGTCACCTCCATGCAGATGAGCTGGAAGCGACGCTGGACCATCCTGGATTACGCCGGACAAGGAGGGCTTTTTGGGGCTGATTAAATTGGTGATGAGGGAATGTGTTTGTGTTTTTTATTTCTAATAAAGGATTTTTCAGTTGTGTGTGTTTATTTACTGTAATTTACAGGTTAATCATGGAAGGAATCTCGGGGAGACGTCTGACATGATTAATCTAGGATTTAGTGGCAGCTATGGGCTGCCATTAACTCCTTATTACCGGGAAGAGCCGAGTACAGTCCCAGAACTGTCACATATAATGTATGCGGCAATTCTGGGCGGCTGCTGACTGATATTGTTAGGCTGGGGGGCTCCCCATAACGTGGAGCTCCCCATCCTGAGAATACCAGCCTTCAGCCGTATGGCTGTATCTGGCTGGTATTAAAATTGGGGGGGACCGCACGCCGTTTTTTTTTAATTATTTAATTATTTATTTCACTGCACAGTATAGACACGCCCACCGGCTGCTGTGATTGGGTGCAGTGAGACACCTGTCACTCAGCGTGGGGGCGTGTCTCACTGCAACCAATCATAGGCGCCTGTGGGCGGGGAAAGTAGGGAATACGAAATTGTTTAATGAGCGGCCGGCTTTTTCAAAATAGTAAAAGCCGCCGCAGCAGTGTGAATGCCGTGCAGCGCCGCGCCGGGGATCGGGGAACGGTGAGTATGAGAGAGGGGGGGAAACTGATTGACAGACTGTGAGAGAGGGACAGAGATAGTGACGGACCGACAGAGAGAGAATAGAGACCGAGAGGGAGAGACCGACTGACAGAGAATAGTGATTGACAGATATTGTGACACATCACTCGTTTCCAGTGTTTGACTAGCTAGGTAGTTCTGCAGGTCCGGATCGCTGTTGCGTCGTTGGCCAGGTTTGCCTGTTTGACAGCTCACCAGAGACTCACCAGAGACTTTGTAGCGATCCCGGCCAGGTTGGAATCGCTGGTGGGATCGCTGAAAGTCTCAGTGTGTAAAGGGGCCTTAAGACCACATCTGGAATATGGGATCCAGTTTTGGGCTCCGCATTTTAAGAAGGACATTCAGAAGTTAGAATCAGTTCAAAGGCAGGCAACTAGGCTACTACAAGGGATGGAAGGCCTCCCATATGATGACAGGTTGAAAAAGTTAGATATGTTTAGCTTAAAAAAAAAGACGTCTCAGAGGAGATCTCATTTATATATATAAATACATGTGTGGTCAATATAAAGGACTGGTACATGACTTATTTCTTCCAAAGACAATACTAAGGACCAGGGGGCATTCACTGCGAGTGGAAGAAAAGAGATTCCGGCAGCTAAATTGGAAAGGGTTCTTTACAGTTAGAGCAGTCAGACTGTGGAATGCCCTACCACAAGAGGTAGTAATGGCAGATACTATAACAGCTTTTAAAAAAAGGCTGGATGATTTCCTCAGTACACACAACATTGTTGGTTATAAGTGACTTAGGGACAAAATGTAGAATTGGTGGAGGAAGGTTGAACTAGATGGACTTAGGTCTTTTTTTCAACCTAAGTAACTATGTAACTATGTATAAAGTTAATAAAACTGATGTTTATTCAGTTACCACTGACTCATTCTTTGCACCGTTGCATCTGATCACCCGCTTTACATGGCTTGGAATAACGCTCTGAAGATATCTAGGTAGTTAAGCGCTGCTCTGTGCTTAGAGATACAGTTAGGTCCAGAAATATTTGGACAGTGACACAAGTTTTGTTATTTTAGCTGTTTACAAAAACATGTTCAGAAATACAATTATATATATAATATGGGCTGAAAGTGCACACTCCCAGCTGCAATATGAGAGTTTTCACATCCAAATCGGAGAAAGGGTTTAGGAATCATAGCTCTGTAATGCATAGCCTCCTCTTTTTCAAGGGACCAAAAGTAATTGGACAAGGGACTCTAAGGGCTGCAATTAACTCTGAAGGCGTCTCCCTCGTTAACCTGTAATCAATGAAATAGTTAAAAGGTCTGGGGTTGATTACAGGTGTGTGGTTTTGCATTTGGAAGCTGTTGCTGTGACCAGACAACATGCGGTCTAAGGAACTCTCAATTGAGGTGAAGCAGAACATCCTGAGGCTGAAAAAAAAGAAAAAATCCATCAGAGAGATAGCAGACATGCTTGGAGTAGCAAAATCAACAGTCGGGTACATTCTGAGAAAAAAGGAATTGACTGGTGAGCTTGGGAACTCAAAAAGGCCTGGGCATCCACGGATGACAACAGTGGTGGATGATCGCCGCATACTTTCTTTGGTGAAGAAGAACCCGTTCACAACATCAACTGAAGTCCAGAACACTCTCAGTGAAGTAGGTGTATCTGTCTCTAAGTCAACAGTAAAGAGAAGACTCCATGAAAGTAAATACAAAGGGTTCACATCTAGATGCAAACCATTCATCAATTCCAAAAATAGACAGGCCAGAGTTAAATTTGCTGAAAAACACCTCATGAAGCCAGCTCAGTTCTGGAAAAGTATTCTATGGACAGATGAGACAAAGATCAACCTGTACCAGAATGATGGGAAGAAAAAAGTTTGGAGAAGAAAGGGAACGGCACATGATCCAAGGCACACCACATCCTCTGTAAAACATGGTGGAGGCAACGTGATGGCATGGGCATGCATGGCTTTCAATGGCACTGGGTCACTTGTGTTTATTGATGACATAACAGCAGAGAAGAGTAGCCGGATAAATTCTGAAGTGTACCGGGATATACTTTCAGCCCAGATTCAGCCAAATGCCGCAAAGTTGATCGGACGGCGCTTCATAGTACAGATGGACAATGACCCCAAGCATACAGCCAAAGCTACCCAGGAGTTCATGAGTGCAAAAAAGTGGAACATTCTGCAATGGCCAAGTCAATCACCAGATCTTAACCCAATTGAGCATGCATTTCACTTGCTCAAATCCAGACTTAAGACGGAAAGACCCACAAACAAGCAAGACCTGAAGGCTGCGGCTGTAAAGGCCTGGCAAAGTATTAAGAAGGAGGAAACCCAGCGTTTGGTGATGTCCATGGGTTCCAGACTTAAGGCAGTGATTGCCTCCAAAGGATTCGCAACAAAATATTGAAAATAAAAATATTTTGTTTGGGTTAGGTTTATTTGTCCAATTACTTTTGACCTCCTAAAATGTGGAGTGTTTGTAAAGAAATGTGTACAATTCCTACAATTTCTATCAGATATTAAACGTTACAATCTGCACTTGAATTCTGTTGTAGAGGTTTCATTTCAAATCCAATGTGGTGGCATGCAGAGCCCAACTCGCGAAAATTGTGTCACTGTCCAAATATTTCTGGACCTAACTGTATGTTAAGCGCCATAGACTTGAATAGAGTAGCACCATTCCACTCTATAAATCTCTCATAGACCTCGGACTTCTAACCTCCATGAACCAATGATATGCAACTAGAGCTGAAAACAAATCATCTCCTGTTGTTTTTATAAACTAAATCATATAACATCTACTGAACATTATGGCAGACTGTGACTTACGTAGCCAGCTCTAGCATCACTTCCAACTCAGTGGTCTCTAGAGTAATTCCTTGGGTGCTGATAACCATGAAGAAAGTCACCTGAAACAAAAAAACTGTATTAGTCAAGAGGATAAAAAAAATCTATCATCTGAGGGTTTTTTTCCCTTTTTCTTATCCTTTAATAATTTATACTAGGTATGGAGAAACATTATTTTTTGCTAATCCTGATTATAAGTGTGAACATTTTGTCTGAGTTCGACTGCTGTTAAGAGATAAGCTTAACTTGGCCCACAGATAACAGTAAACAGTAGATCTGGCTTTCTATGAAAAAGTATTCTGGCATTTTCTGTGCAGAGATCACTGTGCAGAGAGGTGGAGGAGGTTAGCTGTGTCTGACCTCCACCTATTCTGCATGCTGGGTTCTGTGTTACCTTTCATTACAATGCTGTCTGTGATGATAATGAGATGTCTGCTGACTATCACTAATAAAGAATAGGTCACCTTCTAACAGAACACAACACCCACCTCAGTATTTCTCTTCATAGGGTTGCCGAGTTCACACACTGCCTGGGATGCATTTTCATTGGAAATGCAAACCACTGACTTATCCTGAGAATGAAAAAGACTGTATATTAAAAGTGTGAAGAATATGGTAAATATCATATCTAGAAGCGCTTGTGCCATCTTATTCAGAATAGCAGTCTGTGGCAGGATGCTCCATCCACAGACAAATGGTAAGGTGACAAAGTTAATTAAGTACATAGGACAATTGCTCTCTGACAGCATGGAACCCCTGCTGGGAGCCCAAGCTTCACTGGCATTCTTCAGACAGGAGACGTAATTCCATAAGGAGTTATGGAATTAACGTATATCCTTGCCTTACACTGATTATATTTCTGGGAACGCAGGTACATGCCATACATGCACCTGGGTCTTGATTTTTCCTAGCATCCTGAGATGGGGAGATATGTAGCACAGCTAGCAGAAGCCAGGTAGGGAAGCCATGTTTGGTCTTCAAGCGTAACGGGAGCTTGGCCGGATCGAATGGCACCAGAACCACCTCCTTGTGACCTCCTGGTGAAAAGGTCTGACACAACATAGGTTTTTGGGAGTTTTCAGCCATCAGACCCAGGGGAGGCTGTAGGCCCTTCCAGGGGGTGAGAAAATGAGTGACCCACCAAGTGGATAAAAGGTATCCATCATAGCTCTTGGGTGTTCTTCTGTGGTGAGGTTACATTGTGTAATGTGCTGGAAGCAGTTGAAAACCCCCTAGCTCTACATCACCTCCCATATGGCTGCCGGCAACCACAACCTAGCATTCAAGCAAACTAGTAACTGACTTATGTGTATCTGCTGTATTTGTAATCTTACCTGTATTTGCAATTCATATCTGTAAATCCATTATGTAAATAGTGTTTTCATCTAGTGTTCCCTTAAGGCGATTAAATATATAATTTAATCCTGGGTTACTCTTTTATCTCGATCCACGAATTCCCGCATATGTGTTTCGGTTTAATATTACATGCTACCGTGGCTAGTTTGTGGCCCAATATACTCCTGTTAACTGATCAGGCTTATATCTAACGAGAAACTGGTGGCAATACTACCAGGCTGGCAGGGCTCTGTTTCACAGGGGCTAGTGAAAAGGGTCTCCCAGCCCGTCAGGATTGTGAACGAGTGTGGTGCCACGCTGGAGTTTGCATGGATCACTCTCTCTCCAGTCCCATGCCTTCCTGTGTGGACAGAAGGTGTCTGTGTAAAACTGTGCCAAGCTGACTTTGCGTATTTTCAGCTTGGCACATGTTGGCATAAGTGATGAGACCGTATCGCATGGCCTCGACGTATTAGAGATGTCAGGGTGGGGCTGCAAGGTGCGGGCTCGTTAAAAAAAGTATTAAACATTTTATTACGATTATTTACAGTCCTCCTTTAATCTTAAAACAGTATTTCTGTGAATACAATCAGGGTATGTGCCCTGAGTATGAAGTAATTGCCAACAAGCCACTGTTCATGTGGTCAGGGTATTTACATATAAAGCCATTCCAGAAAACAGAACGTTTGCTCACTTAAAGGGAATCTGTCACCAGATTTTTGCTTCCCCATCTGAGAGCAGCATAATGTAGGGGCAGAGAACCTGATTCCGACGTTGTGTAACTTATTTGGCTGCTTGATATATTATTGATAAAATCACTGTTCTATCAGGTGCAGATCTACCAGTTCTCTGAAAGCAGAAATCTTTTTAACCCCACCCACACCCCTGCTTGGCTGCTTACACTGTGCATAGGCATAAACCTGACAATCAGTGTTGGGAACAGGTTTATATAGAGCTTATGAATATGGAGGACGACATGGCAGCAGTTTTACTATCCTCTAGTGATAATAACCTGATGATAAAACAGTGACTTTATCAAATCAGTAGGTAGCCTAGTAAGTGAGACTTCGTAAATGGGTCTCTGTCTCTACAACATGCTGCTCTCAGATAAGGTGACAAAAACCTGGTGACTAGTGATGCGTGAGCACTACCATGCTTGGATAATCAGTACTCATAATAAACAGTTGATGCTTGGATGTGCGAGTATCTGAGTATAAAAGAAGTCGATGGGAGACTCAAGCATTTTTCTGGGAAATCTTGGGGAAAAGTGCTAGAGTACCCCATTGAGTTCCATTATACTTGTGTACTCGAGTTGCGCCCATCCAAGCATCTACTGCTCACTTCGAGAACCACGAATGGTAGTGCTCGCCCATCACTACTGGTGACAGATTCCAAATTAGGCAAGGTTCAGATAACTTTGGAAATTATCCAGCCAGTAACAGCCACAATTTCAACTAAAATACTGCCATGTTTAAGTGTTCTCAGAGTGTCTCTTAGGTAAGAGCTTCTTACCCAGATTCTGCCCTTTAATTATCGTTCCAAACAATTACATATATTATTAATCTCAACGCTCTGTAATGGCTGCCATATTTCATACCACAGCTGCCGGACGGACACCTGAGTAAGACATGGTTTCAGGGAAGGTTGCGATCAGCTGTGCCGCATGAGCATCATCTCCATCGAGGTGCGGATGAAGTGGGTCTGATGGAAAATTATTAACGGTGATTTTCAGCACCACATCCTTCTGGTCTGTCAGGGAAAACACTGGGATCATGTTCTCTCTATGAAAGAATATTACAAATCATCAGGTGGGGTCAATTCTTACCAAAAAGTTAATACCCCTATTATTTTACTGACATCTTTCATTATGTGGATTAAACATTATATCTTCCGACCTCAATCTTTCTCCCCACAAGAGCCACATTAAATTCTGAGAAATGATTACGAGCTACACTCCCTGACAGAAGTTCTGTTGCTTATCCATGTTATGTAAATAAAAGCTTATAACCTGACTTTAAATTCATCCATTGGTTTTATAAATTACTCTTTTGAAAGCTGAAACCCTCCTAAATTTGGTTTAGGTTATGAAAATAAAGTTGCTGCAAAGCTGAAATATTGATCATTTAATGAACACAGAAAGGTCAGATTTTAGCAAGACAAAAGTTTTGTCACCCACAGAAAGTAATGTGAAATTCAAACAAATAATTAACTTCTAATACAAAGATATGTTGCATAACATTGCTGAATGAACTTGTGGTGCTATTAGAGTCATATTTAATATTTTGTGTGACTTCCATGAGCTTAAATGACTGCATCCATGCGGTTCAACAACGATTCATACAACTGTGACAATGAAGTCATCAGGAAGAGCAAAGAATGCAGTCTTACATGCCTCGCAGAGTTCATCTAGATTCTTTGGCCCTTTATAATTAATGCCTCCTGATTGCCCCCCTAACAAATAATGATCCCGTAGACCAGTGTTTCTCAACTCCAGTCCTCAAGACCCACCAACAGATCATGTTTTCAGGTTTTCCTCAATCAGGTTTTCAGGATTTCCTTAATGTTGCACAGGTGATGGAATTATTCCCTGTCTAACATTGAGGAAAACCTGAAAACATGATCTGTTGGTGGGTCTTGAGGACTGGAGTTGAGAAACACTGGTGTAGACACTGATACATAGAGTGGCACTCGCCCCAGAGTACAGGTGAGAACCACACATCAGAGGGGTACATGAGGCTCCTGAGACACTGGCTGAACACCCTCGTAGTATATACCCCTCATAAATAGGAACTATTAATCAGACACATTCTGGTCATCAGGACTGTGTTCTCCAAGAATACTATTATAAACTATTTTGCAAGTAAGAGGACCTGTTCATTTCACAGGGTAGTCAAGGCTATAAAAAAAAATAGAAAGCGATTTATTATTATTTAACAGTCTTCATCTCGATCTCCAGCCATGGTGACTTGATAGACGAACGTTCTGTAGGAAGAATGATATTGTGTAAGTCTAGATAGGTCCACCAGGGTCTTTTCCGCCATTTTATTGACAGTATTAAGCTATCAGATTGCTGGTCTTCCTCTCACCTTCTTCCTTCTATTCTTCTGACAATGATGTCCTTCTCCAGTGATCTTCATATGATGTGTCCAAAGTTGTCAAGTTTTGGGTTGGTGATTCTTGCTTTGAGTAACTTGTCTGGCTTGATTTAGAGCGTCATTTTGCTAAATGTCTCTAATACCGTACAATTCTCTAAAGGAAACTGTAGCCCTTGGTGACATTCCTGTCCTCACCTCTATGTGGTCTTGTCTGCTAGAAAAAACTCCACTCCAGACTGGGCACATTTCCCATTACAGCAGTATAAAGATATGACTACTTACAACTTTCCTGCAGTCTAATAGGGCTGGAATAATCATAATGGGCAACTCCTGCAAGTGAGCCACTAGGAGGAGCTAATGGCACAAATATTACGATTTATCCCACGACTTCAGCAGAGGCTGTATAAATATAGACGCAGTGCGCTTCCCCTCACTATTCTGTAAGAAGGCAATGTCGTGTGGCACTCTGCAGTGGTGGCACTTTTATGGGGGCAATCTTCTGGCACTGGTTTTTGGAGTCACTAATTTCATGTGGGATTATACATTGAACTCTATCATCTTAAATCTTCCTGAAAATATAGGAAAATATAACTTTTGTACTGGACAAATCTGTACATTTCCTTTTAGATATCAATGTTAGACAGAAGGTCCTTCACTGGTCGTACATCACCGGTACATTGTAATAAGGCCACACATAGTGTGAAATCAGTGCTCAGCCGACAGGTGCTGGCACATGAGAAAACTCACTACGATCACAGGCAAATTTAGATTTTATTATTCATATTATTCTGCTTTTTTCCATTCTGTTTAGTTACAGGGAAATGGATTTTGATGACTACACTGAGCAAAAGTAAAGAAGAGGTAAAATCCTCCATCCGTGGTCCTTGGTGACCATCACGTCTGTGTGATGGGAAAGAGTGAAATCAGACATAAATGTCATTGAATCATTGACAGTCCTACTACTTTTTACATTGTGTGTATTTTATACTCCTGTCCTCATCTGTAAGGTGAGGAATGAAGCGTGGTACAGTTCCTTCATGGCTTTCCTCGCACAGCACCACCGGTAACCACCAGATATGTAGGAAACTGCAACTCAGCTATTTTTCAATAATTAACACAAACTGCTGATACAATATGAAAAATATTGCAGTAAACATAATTCTCATCTGAATTCTTCCATAATTTAAAATTGTTGAGAAAATATAAAATGGTAAGTGAAGATTTACATACAGATGGAGCAGAGCTGAATATGTACTTTTCATGAGTTGTTTGTACTTAGGTTGAGTTGTGTCTGCAGTCACCATATCCTGATATTATGAATTGCCGATCTGTGTTCTCTTTGAGAGACCGTGCCAGACATCCCTGTCTGCATCTTATCTCTAGAGAACAGAAGGATTGGCAGCCTGAAATCAGACATGCTGGAGCCTTTATTCTCCCGACATCATCTGTCAGAGAAGCCCATACACATTAAACTGTTAGCTGAAAACATCAATATCAGCGGGTTCAGATGACTTTTGTCATGGGGTATGTACCAATGGAACAGGGGCTTCTAGGCTGACCCTAAGGTTGGGGCCCCTGCACTGTCCCTTATCTCGAAGGTAGGCTTGATGGTAGCCAGGTTCGAGCCCCCAGTGTGACCCTGTCTCTTGTCCAAGCCCTGATGCTACTCCCCCCACCCACTGAGCGGGCTGGAATCCCAGTAATGAAGACACCACAAACAGGCACAGACAAGGGTAAATGAAAACTCATACAGACTGCACACAAACACAAAGGAGGGACAGTATGTCTATCAAAAAGTGTATCCAAATATGGAACACTTAAATTTGAGTCACAATGATATTGGTAAATCTGCCTCAGTGATTTCAACATGAGGGGAAAAGCATGAAGAAAAAGCATAGCTCACTTATTTTAGGGTACATCAATACTTACACAGGTAATGGTACAAACTGGTCAGCTTTGCCTACACGGGAGTTGAAAGTGTAACTCAGCTGCAGGTTACTATGACAGATTTTGTCTTCTCCGCATCCCTCTCTTAAGAAGTGTACCTGGTGATAAGATATCTGGTTATGTCATTATCGCAATATAAAAGTCTCACACCACTCCTTTAAATAACAAAATTAGAACCTTTTATTTTTCACTTTGCCTACTATTGGGGCTTCTTTTAACTTTAATTTCCTGCTCTTTCAGAAAACAACACATTTATAGCCGCAAAAAAACAGATCCCGGTCCTATCTTCTGTATTGAAGTGTCTAATGAGCGTGTGCAAAAGTCATTGTGAAGGGAGGAGGGTGAAATGAAGGGTCAGCTGTGACATCTCTTACTGTGATTGTTAGATCCTGTGTTATCAACTTTGTATAGAGGTTTTACCTTTCACTGTAATCCTGCCTATAATGATAAAGAGCCTGCTGTAAACGCTTCCTGAAAAATTAGGAAGTATGAGTCTGGAATAGTCTCAGTAGACAGTGTGACAATTGCAAAATGGTAAACTTAGGTTTTTTTTTACAAAGATCCTGATATGAAAAAAATTATTGTCAAAAATTAAAAAAAAAATACATCTAGCCCAAAAATCTGACTAAAAGGGAACCTGTCAGGTCCCCTTTACTCTCCAACCAAGCAGCATTTAGATAAGTACGGCTAAATTCACTGCCTAACCAGCCCTGTATAATGTTGTTCACTAAAATCAATGTTTCAAAAAAGTATTTATAAGCTCCACTTTTCCTGTGCTAATCAGCTCTTTGACAAATCGCAGGGGGGTTGTTTCCCCAGATTAGTCGGCTCTCGTTCATGTTATCATGCCCCTGTGGGCGTGATAACATGATTTCCATGAGCCGCCACAACTGCCAGCTCCTGGAAATCTCGCACATGTGCACGGCTCATTTTGGCAGTGTCAGTGCGCCTCAGTAGCCAGGTGTACGCATCCCGACTTCAGAGAGGTGCACTGCGCAT
Organism: Anomaloglossus baeobatrachus; assembly: GCF_048569485.1. NCBI lineage: Eukaryota > Metazoa > Chordata > Amphibia > Anura > Aromobatidae > Anomaloglossus > Anomaloglossus baeobatrachus. Next base: position 644,391,278 of record NC_134354.1, read on the forward strand.
GTCCAAAAGAACAGCTTCTGCACTTCTGATCCTGTGAGTGCAAGTCTCTGAAGTCGGGACACCTACACCTGACTTCAGAAGCACCGGATGCTGCTGAAATGAGCTGCGCGCATGCGCGAGATTTCCAGGGGTAGTGGATGCGCTGGTTCCTGGAAAACATGTTAACACGCCCACAGGAGAGTGATAACATGGAAAGTGGGCTGATTAGCCTGAGGAACTAACGCCCCATCGACTAGGGGTAATTAGCATAGAAGTAGCGGGGCTTAAAAACACTTTTTTTAAACATTAAGGTCAGTGAATAATAATATTTATTCGTTTATATGGCACCATTAATGCCATAGCGCTTTACATACATTGGCACACTGTCCCCATTGGGGCTCCCAATCTAAGGTCCCTATCAGTATGTGTTTGTAGTATGGGAGGAAACCGGAGCACCCAGAGGAAACCCACACAAACACGGGGAGAACATAGTATTATACAGGGCTGGTTAGGCAGGGAATTTAGTCATAGAGATGTGAATGCTACTGAGCTGGAGGGCATGGAGGACCTGACGGGTCCCGATTAATCAATAGGCCATCATCTAATGATAGTATCCCTTTAGGTATGTCATGGCTATGCTGTATGCAATCACCACATTCTCACCTCTGTGTTGTAGACATTGGGCTCCTCTTCACTAAGAATAGGCATAAGAGGAGGCAGGGAGTCCACAGACGATTGCCTTCTGTTTCGCGCTTCTAAGATGTTGTACGTCAGAGTGACTGGGATTGAACGAAGCTTGTCTCTAATATCCTCCTATACAATTGTAAAAAGCATGAAGACATAAGGTGTGATTAATGTGTACATAAAGGAATACAGCTTTCTCAAGAAATAGCTCACAGGGCACTATGGCGTTCATACAAGTCATATACAAATGGTAATATAACATTATAGACAGGTGCATCTAATATGATACTAAATGCAAAACCGCCGTTTTAATTTTTATTTCATAAATCAATAGTGCACATGAAAATAAGCAACTTTGTAATATATCTTATCAGTCAAAATCACTTCTTTCCCAGAATTGATCAGTCATTATCAAACTTCTCAGTTCTGAGGTAAAATCTGTATTCAGTGAAGACTTTCCCATTACTGAGATAAGAGATGGCAGTTTTTATTGATTCATTGAAAATAAAACAATTTTTTTTAAAAAGTACATATGTTTGGTATCGCTGCGTTCAGAAATGTCCAATCTGTCAAAATATAAAATAAATAAATCTGATCGGTGAAGGGCGTAATGAGAAAAAAAATCAAAACACCAGAGTTCTGTTTTCTGGTCGCTGAAACATTGCAATAACAGGAGCATGTGCCCAAAAAAGGTATACTGTAATTAAAATTGTCAGCTAAAGACGCAAAGTATAAGCCCTCACAGCCCCAGATCCCGAAACATGAGAACGCTACGGGTCTCGGAAAATGGCAACAAAATTGCTATATTTTTTTTGACAAATTTCTGAATTTTTTTTCACCACTAAATAAAAATCAAACTATACATGTTTGGTATATGGAAACTCATACAGACCTGGGGAATCATACTGCCAGGTCAGTTTTACTATATAGTGAACATGGTAAATGGAAAAAAAAAATGAATTTTTTGGCAATTGTGACGCCCTGGACTAGTCAGGTTGTCCCAGGTACTCCCACACACACACCCCCCCCTTAGTAAGGTGACAGCAGCCAAACTACAAACCTTTGTCACCACCCTCCGGGTTTGATGTTCACACCAGGGGGGCAGAGCCAGGCTGTTAGCTCCGCCCACCAAGGAGTTCACAGGCCCGGAGGCGGGAAAACAGTAGAGATTAGTCTTGACAGTGGAGTGAAGTGGAGTCAAGTTCAAGGGAAGACCTTTGCTCAGGCCTGCCAAAGTCTACACCAGGTGTCTGGGTTGGAGCCCAGTCACCTCTGGCAAAGAGGCAGACGGTGGTGGCCGCCTGCAGGAGCTGGGATTACAGCCGGTGGAACCGTAGGGACCGGGGACGGGCGGTGGCCCGCCGGTACCGAACCGAGGAACCGATTGGAAACCGGAATACCAGGAGGGGTACTCAGACCCAGTACGAGGCCCAGAAACAACTAGGCTAAGTCGAATCAACTGATTGAGGACTGGACTTTAGGACCTTTCCCACACAAGAACCGACTGAAGACAACAGCCCAACCATTAGGGTAAAGCCACCACCAAGGCATAGAGACCCAAGGGGCCAGCGTCTGCGGGCACACAGGGCTCTTCCAACACACAGCAAGCTGGGGAGCGGACTACCGTTGCTTAGGCATAAGAGTCATAACTTTCACACAAGAGAGCTGCAGGAGAAAGGCGGAAACCACCAACCTGTTAAGGGGAAACTGCAGCTGGCTGCAGGCACCGTTCACCATCTTGTTTGGTTTACCAGAGACTTCAGCGTGTTTTCTTATAGTGAGTACAACAGTGCCTTCGGGCTGCGCACCGCACCGCGCCGCACCGACACCCCAGCACGCATCCGTCCCCTCGCCTCAGCACCTCCTTCGGGACCCCGGGACCACCATCCCCCTACCCACGGAGGGGGTCAACACCAAGCTGCACAACACCGTCCCCGGGAGCCTAGTCAACGGCAGCCGTGGTGTCCATCCATTCACCACAACCCTTGGGTGGCGTCACAAACTTAAATCTTCTTCAAACCACCGCGGCTCCGGCCGTGGATCTCCCCACCGAAGTCCCTACGTGTAGCGCCAACCCCCCCTTTCAGAGCGACGTGACCCCCGGGTCTGTGGAGAGCTCAAGCCACCCACCGACGAGCACGGATCAGAGCGGCTCGGCAGCCAGCCGAGCCCCGGGGCGGTACACAATAGTGAAGGAAAAATAAAAGGTTATGGCTCTTGGAAGAAGGTAGGGAAAACTAAATGTTAATGTGCACAGGTGGGGGGTCTTTAGAACACAAGCACCAATGCAACTGTCTCAATAATGACTAGGTCGTCACTGTTTGATCTGTGGGGGTCTGACCACTGGGACCTTGCAAGTCAAAGCAATAAAATGCGAGCAGCTCTTTATTGTTAACATCTTTGCACAGTCCCTTTTTAATACCTTTGTTCTCCTATGGGGCAGAAACACATTCGGGCCCCCTTTAGGTGTGGAATCTCTGTACCCCATATTAAAACACCTCTTTTTAAACATGAGAACTCATACACTATGGTGGCCATGGAGTCCGATATGCTGAGCCACGTGTGGCTGAGTGGCTCTGGGAGTCCAGTCACCTGTAGCTGCAGTACAGCAGTGGTGCAGCGGCTGGAGGACTGCTTGTGAAGCTCCACAGTGCTGCTGGACTGGTACTCGGGATCGCTGGGTTTTCGCTGTATGAAATATACCCGACTGGCTTTGCCTTGTTGTCTTCTATCGGCCTCAGCTTCAAAAACACACTTTAGAACTGAAAAAAGAAATAAATGCAAAGACAACACAAAATAAGGAACTGATATAATACTAAAATAATCCTCCAACAATCTAAAGAATTTTCTGACTAAAGCTGAGAGATGTATACAGGCCACTCACTATATAATATATTTAAAAGTCACATAATATGCGAAAACTTTAGCAGGGAGTTGTATTGCTGTCAGCCAGATGTACGTGGGCTGTTATGTGGGTGATCCTACCTCAATCTAGGAGTGGCTCCCGAGCGTGATTGAGAAACATAAAAAGAAGAAAGGGCCTCCAAAATATCAGTCTCATAAAATAACAACTTTGGAGTCTAAACTCCTGCTCCATGTTTATAATTTTGTTATTTGGCAAAGAGGTGTTTAAGACCACGTTGAGTATTTGGTCGCAGAAATTTCTGCACCAAATCTGTAACTCTTCGCAGAAAGAATAGACATGCTGCAGATTAGTTTTTGCACCAAATCTGCAAGGAAAAAACTCAACGTGTGCGCTACACTTCAGGATTCTCATTCACTTTGCCCGCACAAGGATTTGCATGCAGTTTTGTGACAAAACTGCACTAAAAATACGACAAAAACGCAAGATGATTACAGTACAAGCAAAGTAAATGAGATTTCATAAATTTCATACATACGTTTTTTTTTTTATTTCCTTGCGCTTTTTAAAACTGTTAGGGTATGTGCGCACCTAACCACTTTTTTTTTAGCTCCAAAGATGCTACGTTTTTGGCCGCAAAAAACGCACAAAAATGCATCCGCGGCAAAAACGCATCAAATGTGTTTTTACCGCGTTTTGGTGCGTTTTTGGCTACGTTTTTGTTCACTGCATTTTTATGCGTTTTTTTATCAGTGAACAATGCCATTAAAGAGTAGTGAAGAAAAAAAAAAAGATCTGATGTAATTTCCTTCATTAATCTGTTCTCCATCATTCTCCACTAGTGTATGCAGGAGAGCAGACAGCTGCAGAACTACAAGGCTCAGCATCCTCAATCCACTGATGAGGGGCAATACCCTCTGTCTGTGGATGGATACCTGGCCTTGGTATTTCCCTTGTCATATCTTTAAACTCGTCAAAGAGTTGGATATTGACTAAAAGGGTCACTTAATATGGTGGTTATGGTGGTCTCCTTAAAAAGAGCCACTCCTTAGCTAGGTCCTTCCCAGAGGGATATCTGGCTATTTTCTGTGTCGAGACTCCTAGCAGAGGCTCCACAGACCTTTTTTGATTTGTATACTTTCCAGCGGGCAATGCACATAGGATTTCACTGTGTTGAGTGCCTTTGCTGGCTGCTGGCAATGTTTTCTCTGGCTGGTCTCCCCGAGATCAGTGATTGTTTTGTCTTACTAGTATATGCAGGAGAGCAGACAGCAGCTACAGAACTACAAGGCTCAGCATGCTCCATTCAGGACTGCATGCAGACGTTTTTTGCCCAAAAATGTAAAACGTAAAAAAATTACGTGGGCTTCGCCATATTTTTGTATGCCAGCCAGATACAGCAGGCAGGTACGGGCTGCCCCCAACTCCCAGCTGACTATTTGTATCTGGCCAGGAACCAAAAATATAGGGAAGCCCTTTTTTTAATTATTTCAGGAATTAATTGAAAAAAAAAACAAAAAACAATGTGAGCTTCGCCTAATTTGTGTGTCCAGCCAGGTACAACTAGGCAGCTGGGGATTGGAATCTTCAGCGCAGGGTGTCCCAGCTTTCTGGGCACCCCCGCTGCGAATTGCAGTCCGCAGTCGCCCCAGAAAATGGTGGTTTCATAGAAGCGCCACCTTCTGGCGCTGTATCCAACTTTTCCAGCTGCCCTGGTGCCGGGTGGCTCTCTGCGTAATAATGGGGTTAGGGCTAGCTGTACATTATCAGCTGGCCCTAAGCTCGAAATTCATGGTGTCACGCTAATATTAGACATGGCCACCATGAATTTCTAGTAAAGATAAAAAAAAAAAACACAACACAGAGAAAAATATTTTTATTAGAAATAAAACACAACACAATTAGTGACTCCATCTTGATTGAACTAAAGACCCCCCTCTGCCGTAGTCCTAGGTCGAGGTTCCCACGATGTCCAATCTGGATCCAATATCATCTGATTGGTTTGCTGGAAAGCACGTGACACATCAGCTGATTGTATAAAAGCCGTTTATACAATCAGCTGATGCATCAGTAGAAAAAAACAAACAAACTACACACTTCTGTGCAGACTCTCGTCTGATCGCTCCAGGACCTGGTGGTAATCAGCTGATGGTACTGGAGACAGGGACATGTGAAAGAGGCCTTACGTGATTGATAGCAGCTGCAGAATATCTAATAGGTAGGTTGGGTTTTGATAGTTATTCTCACCCCTGTTTTCTACCTGTCTTTCCTCCCCCCTTCCTTCCCCTGTAATAACAGACACGGGGGAGGAAGGACAGGCAGGCAGATAGGGGAGGGAATAACAAAACCCGATTTACCTATTAGATATTCTGTAGCTGCTATTAATCAAGTAACAGTGCATTGCACGAACTTTATTTACCTATATTTCAGAAAGTATACATCCGATCTCACAACTAAAGTTATGTTTAGACTCAGCATGATAGCGCTAGTATAGCACTGGCTTTAGTTTATTTAGGAAAATCCTTGGTGGTTGGTCCTCTTTAATGAGTCTTGCCATAAGACTTAGGATATATAAGCCAAATCGGAATCTTAATTTGCAGACACTGTGTTTCCTTAATGTGACACTGGCTAAGTCAAGGTAAGGTAAAATTCACCCAATTTGTAAAAAGCACCATCACAGTTAAGTCTAGTATTTGAGATGAAGTTAACTCACTGATTTTGGGATTGTAGTTTGGTGGAAAGGCCGTGTAACTGAAGCAAACGGTAAACTCCACACTGAAACGAAAAAGAAAGACGCATTAATGACTGAGTGCCATATAACAGTACAACAATGGGGATACATTTGGAATACAGGTTTTGTTGGTGGAGAACACTTTTTTTTATTCACTTGGTCATATGAACATCATAAAGTGAAATTATTACCTGGAAAACTAGCCAAAGTCTTAGAGCTGAATTAAGGGGCTGCTCCTATTATGAAGGACTTGACTAGCTTTACCACATAACCATAGTATGGAGAAAAGTCTATTCCTTATTTAATCAACCAAGGTCAACATTTTGGCTTATAGAACAGCCTTTTCAATACATTTCGAGCATTTAATCCCATTACAGTTTCCTCCTGTGATAAAAGGAGGGTTATGAAGGTTGGGCCTGTGATAAGGCGGTCAACGGATTGGCTACATGGAAAAAGAGATGTGTCAATAATACCAGGGTAACCCTATTTTCTATCAAGAGCATCAGGCATGTTGGATACCACCATGCCCTATCCTTTGTTCCCCTGTGATATAAGCATTGCCAGTGGTGACTAGTAGTGCCCACTTACCACTGTGCACACTTGGCCATTCTGAACATTCATGTTTTTGGGAGAAGTCTAGGGTTATAATGATAGATTGAACATCCTGAAAGTTCCCCTCACAACGTCACTCACCAGACCCCAGGTCCATGTTTGCAGCTTTGCTGTTCAAGATCAATATTTTGCGGAGTTATGGTCACATCTTTAAAGACGCGGATAACGTTACGAGACCTGAGACATAAAAGGGAAACAGATATATATTTCAGCAAGTAAAGTGTGATTTGTAGACTGTGACTGTGCTAGAACAGGAGACAAAGGCAATAAACTTATATTTAGGCCTGCGTTACACGCAATGCTCCATACTTCCCAATGTCGTTGGGTGGACGGACCCCTGGTGATGAAGAAGCCGTTTTCCCCCCCTGAAGATGCCCCACGGTGTGCTGACAAGTGATGCTGATGTGATATTATTTGTGGTTGTAGTAGTAACCGGTGCCCCACTAGGTGTCAGGGTGGAGCAGGGGTCCCTCTGGGAACAGTGACAGGAGAAGGAGGGGCAGGACAGCCTAGGGGGAGGGATAGAGTACTCTGTAGCAGAGTGAGAGTAGTAGTTGCAGCAGTGTGTTGAGACAGAGAGAAGCAACGGGGCAGAGTGTGGGAGCGATACGTGGCAGATAGCCAAAGAGAGAGAAAGTGCCTTGACCAAGAGAATCAGAAGTACTCGGGTAAGACCTGTACGAGCATAGACAGAGAAGCAGAAGTGTATGGGCAAAGCCCGTAGTAGCGGAGTACGTGTATAGATGAAGAGACAGAAGTAGACGGGTAACGCCCGCAGAAGAGAAACAGAAGTAGTCCCCCGGCAAGAACTGTAATTTGGAACTGAAGTGTTTGTGTGCCGAAACTGTACAGCAAGATAGAAGCGATGTTCAATAAAGTGCCTTTTGGTTTACCAGCTGACTGTCTGCGGCGTTTTATTGAGACTGAAGAAGTGCCCCTGCCATCCACACTCTGCCCCACAAACGAAACCCCTGCCTTAATAGTGACGGCCGGGCCGGGGGTCAGTCTGTTGCACGAAGTGGCCATGACTGCACCCCCCGAGGCACCCCCTGCCCCCGTTACATGCCACTTGGCATTCTTTTTAGCTTGCTGCCTAGAAGAGGCATCTGATGACTGTCTGAACAATTGCACAACCTAAATGAAGCCTGGAATTAAAATGACTGAATGGTGGATATGTATTGTGCGGTAGTGACAAGACAGGTGATTAGTGATTGCTATATTTCTGCAAGATTCCTTTCATATGCATACTACGGTAAGCTCCGGGAACTACGGTATATAACTCCTCTAGGAAAAGCAAGGTGTAAGGTATAAGCAATCCAGGAAAGCTGGACATCAATAGCAAAGTGTAGTTTGCCGAAGGCTTTTTTATCTCAGATTTCTGTACCTGGATATTTCTAGGATGAGGCCGGTTTGGGTAGTGGGCCTGTCGTTTCGTTCAGGGCTAGGTTTCCTCTGGTGCCCTCAGTCTATCCCATGTTGGGTTGATTTATTATTGAGCTTAGTAAGAAGTGCACTGTGTGCACTTTAGTTTGAGGAAAACTAACGAGGCAGAAGGAGTATGTCTGAGGAGCATATAATAGTGAGGTCTGCTAGCCTCCAATTGTTGTATATATTTTGGGAGGTAGATAAAGGGGTGGGATTCAACCAGTTCTCTCCGGTTCTCTCCCTCTGGTTCCAAATATATATTTGGAACCAAACACACATTCAATTGTAATATATTGCGGTATGGAAACACGGTATGTAGTCTTGTCATAGTGTGGTTGTATTTCTCCCATGTATGTGGTGTTATTTGGTCATTGGTCCCTATATGTCGTCCAGGCACAGTGTGGCTGTATTTGTCCTTTGTATGTGGTACTATTCAGTGATTATGTGGTGGTAATACGTGGTCTGTCCATGGTGTGATGTTGTATTGTTGTACTATTTGGTCATTATGTGGTGGTAATATGTGGTCTGGTCATGATGTGGTGGTATTTATTTTTTGCATGTGGTACATTTCATTCACTATGTATTGGTAATATATGGTTTGGTCACGGTGTGGTGGTATATCACACATATTTGGCAAGTTTCTGCTAGGGCCAGAGATTAGCTGCAGCAGACTCCTGAGGTGACAGATCGATAGGAGGTCATCCTTTCCATTTTAAGCAAAGTTTCTTTAGTACTAATTTTCAAAACTTGTAAAAAAAAAAAAAGCTTTAATAGTACACACCATAGTAAGAAGTATCTGACAGTTAATGAAACACCGTAGATCTGTCAGGAGTCAATGAGACTGTACGTGAAGGTATAGGTGGAGTAAGAAGGGGAAAGCTTTTTAGTTTTTATTACCGTTGCTTGGATTTTTCAATAAAGGAAAGTGTATGAAAATGGGCGTGGGATTCAAATAGGTGTTTTTTGTTCTTTTAAATGGACATCGTTTCCTAACACAAACATAGAACCTGTTGTTAAAAATGTGAATCCCACCCCTGGGTAGGTAGTACGCTGGAATAGTGGGGGATGCTCAGCTGAGCAGGAGTAATGTGTATTCTGCCTATATGTAAAAGCTTTACGTTTACTTTGCACACCAACAATAAAGAACAGGAGAAGTCATAAGCTGAATGTCTGTGTCTCTGCCTCTGACTGCATTATACTTAAAATAAGCCCTGGAGGCAAATTCTCATGCTGATGTGTGTCCGGCCCATAGCCTGGAATAGCGCATTTACATAGAAGAAAAACGTGGATTTCTCTGGAATAACACATTAGATCGCAGATATAAAGGTATCATTTTATTCAGCTTCCTATAACCTACATGCCCAAATGAACGGCTTAGGAGGGTTTTGCTTCCCCATCTGAGAGCAGTATAATATAGAATCTCTGATTCCAGCGATGTGTCTCTTACTGAGCTGTTTGCTGTCATTTTGATAAAATCACTGTTTTCTCTGCTGCAGATCTAGCAAGTATTTGAATGTACAGTAGAGCAGGGTTATAACAAGCTCATGCATCTGCTGGACTACCTAGCAGCACGACAAGTAGTCCTCTAATGATAATCTACTGCTAATTAAACAGTGATTTTATAAATACTACACTAAGCAGAAAGTGACACATCGCTGAAACCAGACAATTAATCTTCAACAGTATATAGACCTTTTAAAGGAACCTGCCACCATGTAAATGCAGCCTAAAGCGGGCTTTACACGCTGCAATCTCGCTAGCGAGATCGCAAGTGATCGTACCCGCCCCCGTCGGTTGTGCGACACGGACAAAACGCTGCCCATGCTGCACAACCTCGCTTACCCCCGTCACACGCACTTACCTGCCCTGCGATGTCGCTCTGGCTGGCGAACCGCCTCCTTTCTAAGGGGGCGGCTCATGCGGCGTCACAGCGACGTCCCATGGCAGGCGTCCAATAGAAGCGGAGGGGCGGAGATGAGCTGGACGTAACATCCCGCCCACCTCCTTCCTTCCGCATTGCCGGTGGAGGCAGGTAGGAGATGTTTGTCGCTCCTGCGGTGTCACACACAGCGATGTGTGATGCCGCAGGAACGACGAACAACATCGCTAATAAGCAGAAAACGATTTTTTGTTTCAGAACGACCTCTCCGCGGCAAACGATTTTGACCGCTTTTGCGATCGTTAAAGGTCACTCATAAGTGTCACACACTGCGATATCGTTAATGATGCCGGATGTGCGTCACAACACCGTGACCCCGACGATAATTCATTAACGATCTCATTGCGTGTAAAGCCCGCTTAAGTGTTCGCTCACACTGATTATTATTCTCTTATGTAAGAGAAACGGTCCGATTATGTAAATGAAACTCACCACAAATTCTGCTCCGAGTGTGAGCTGAGTGTCATTCACAGCTGAGGAGGAGATGGAGAGGTTCATTTCTCCATCTTCTCCGTTGTCTGTGTCAGCGTATATTGCACTGCACTCAGATGTTATCCAAGTGCAGTCTGAAGTTTTGCACTCGTTGACTTGAATGGGTGTGCGCTGTCCGATATACGCTGCCAGTTGCGGGATGCAGTGATTTTTTTTCTCATGCCGAACAGACTGATACATAGTTTTCTGAGAAAAGATTCATTATAACCTGTTTTGTCATGATGTAATCCTTTGCTCTTTCTGGGATTTTCGTTTGAGTGGACGGTTGTATCAGTGATTGACAGCTATCTCAGTGTACACACTTATACAAAGAAAGCTGTCAGTCACTGATAGGACCGCCCGCTATACCGAAATCCCAGAAAGAGTAGAGGATTAAATTACTAAAACACAGGTTATACTGAATCTTTTCTCAAAAAGCTATATATCTATCTGCTCAGGTTTCCCTGCTCTATAAGGCCTAAAACACACTTCCGCGAAAAAAACGTACGTGTCTCAAGGTCCGTTTTTCGGGTCCGTGTTCGTTTTTTAGGGGAGTTTCTCCGGTACGTATGGCATCCGTATGATGGCGTATGCGAGCCGTGTGTGCGTGTGGAATGTCCGTATTGACATAAAATACGTACGTGTGCTGTCCGTGTGCAGTCCGTTTTTAAAGGCCCACATTACCCAATAAACGTTGTTAATCATGAGATCCTGGTGTTGTTGTTTGCCATCAATTGACCTGATAGATTGGTAACAAGTGTTTCAGATTTTGTGATGAAAAACGGACACGGACGATACGTGCTGAACACGGACATACTCCGTGTGCGGTCCGTGCAGGCACGGACCCATAGACTAAAGCGGGTCCATGCCTGCGTGCTGCCGGCCAAAAACGGACATGTCGTCCGTGTAGAAAAGCGCACACACGTACTTACGACACGGACACACGTTCCGTGTGATTTTACGTGTGTGTGCCATCTACCATTGAATAACATGGGTCTCCGTGTCTCCGGTACGTGCAAATACGTACCGCACATGTACAAAAAAAACGGATGTGTGTTGCGGGTCTAATACGGTGCCCGCAGATAAGACAGCATTTACATGGTCATAGGTTCTCTTTAAATGCCTCAGTGTCGCTTCCCAACCTAAATCATTTACCTGAGTAAAGAACAACAACAAGAAATGAAACAGCTAGTCACAAAGATCAAAAACGCTAAATATCACTACATTCTGATCTGTATGCCCTCCCTACTTTTTTATCATAACCCAAATGTCATGACCTTAAAGGGAACCTGTCACCAGATTTGGCAACTATAAGCTGCGGCCACCACCAGTGACCTCTTATATACAGCATTCCAGAATACTGTATATAAGAGACCAGGCTGCTGTGTAGAACGTAAAAAACACTTTTATAATACTCACCTAGGGGCAGTCCGGTCTGATGGGTGTTGCTGCTATCCGGTCCAGTGCCTCCTCTGTCCAGCCCGGCGCCTTCTCTTTGTGGTGTCCTCTCTCTTCTGAGGACCATGTGCATGACGCATCCTACACCATGCACACTAGCCGTCATTGAGGTCCTGCGCAGGCATACTTGATATACCCTGGGGATGCGTTCTTTAACTTTTTCCTCGCACCTGTGCAAATCAAAGTGCACCTGCACAGGACTACAATGTCGGCTTATGTGGATGACGTAAACGCGCCATCCACACTGGGCTAGGTAGGAGGATGGAGATCGCAGCAGAGAGGAGGCGCCAGACCGGAGAGATGATGCACTGGATCGGAGAGCATCGACAGCCATCGGACCGGACCACCCCCTTAAGTGAGTATTATAAAAGAGTGTTTTTTACATTCTGCAGAGCGGCATGGGATCTTATATACAGTATTCTGGAATGCTGTATATAAGAGCTCAGTGGTGGTGGCTGCAGTTTATAGTCGCCAAATCTGGTGACATGTTCCATTTAAAGGTTTTTGCAAAGTCTGGTAATATTCCACATCTGTGAAATGGTCATGACAAGGTATAGTAGCACTTTTGAAATCATACAGACTCTAAAATCCAGGTCAGAAATGGCTGCAAAACCAGCAGAACATTAATGTGTGTAGGACCATCATATGGTATAGCTTCAATTTGTATCTCACCTGTAGAGGACCACAGTGTCCGCTAAAGATCCTACAACAAGGTCCGGATATGAGTTTCCATCAATGTCTAGACCTCCAGACAATGAGTAGCCAAATGTATTTACACCAACACTAACTCCATCCAGGACCTTCAAGGCAAAGACAACATGAAAGGGGAGAACTAGAGACGCAACATCAACCACATGCAGTGTAATGGTAAACTGGAAATAGTAAAAAAATAACTATGTATAAAGAAAATCTCAGCCTGATATACCTGATATCAAAACATCTCATATTGTTACCTACCACAACCATCCAGAGCATTGATTTTCAAAAACAACGTTAAAAGGGAATCTGTCACCAGATCTTCCCACCTAATCTGAGAGCAGGATAACGTAGAGGGCAGAGATCCTGATTCCAGCGATGTGTCACTTACTGGGCTGCTTACTGTGGTTTTGGTCAAATCAAAGTTTTATGAGCAAGAGATTATCACTTAAAACCTGCTGCCATGTCATCCTCCATATTTATGAGCTCTATATAACCCATCCTCACCACTGATTGGCAGCTTTTGGCCTATGAACAGTGCACACAGAAATCTGCTAGTCTGTGGTGTGGGAGGGTTACGAGGGGCTGCTGATAAGTCTTTGACTTTACCCAAAAAGAAACGAGATAGGATGAGGAAACTTTACATTTATTCCTCATATTCTCCACTGATGTCAACACACATCTTACGTCGGTATTCCAAATTCTGTAAGCCTAGCAAAAAGAAGGATTTCAGTTGTGCCCCAAACCAGGCATCCGTAGCAGCCGGAAATGGTGTGAAATTTGGTACCATTGAGGTGTTTCTTCAGGTTTAGAAACAGATGATATTCGGAGGGAGCTAGATCTGGTGAATAAGGTGGGTGGTCAACCAGCTGTAAGCCCAGCTTTGCCAGTTTGGCCATGGTCGCTTGTGCAGTGTGAGTGGAGGCATTGTCTTGCAGGAACAAGATTCCTTTGGACAGCTTGCCACGCCTTTTGGTTTTCAGAGCTGCCTTCAATTGGTAAAAAAATTCAATGTAATACCTGGCATTGATGGTGGAACCCTTTTGAAAGTAGTCCACTAGCAGCACGCCGTCTTTATCCCAGAATACAGACGCCATCACCTTAGTGACTGATTTTTGCACTCTGAACTTCTTTGGAAGAGGAGAACCACTGTGCCTTCACTCTTTTGACTGCTCCTTATTATCAGGGTCATACAAATAAATCCAGGTCTCATCCATAGTGACCAGTCGATGCAGGAAGTTCTTATCCGTCCAGAAACGCTGACAAATGGACCAGGAAGTTTTCACTCACATGCTTCTCAGATCTGTTGTCAAACATTGGGGACCCATTTTGCAGATAGCTTCCTCATGTCCATGTTGATGGATAATAACACAAACACGTTCAGGGGAAATCCTATTCCTTTAGCTGAAATTTGGCGATTCTCCAGTATGAGGTTGTGCACAGCATCGATGATCTCCGGAACAACAACCACTCTCGGTCGTCCAGGACGTTCCTCATCATTGGTGCTGAAGTGGGCCGTTTTAAATTTGGCAACCCAGTTCTTAACTGTGGAATATGAAGGGCATTGATCCCCCCAATATCTGCGACATATAATGAATATCCTTTGTGGACTTTCCTTGCAGAAACAAGAATTTTATCACTCCTCTGTTCTCAGTTGCCGTGAATATCGCATTAGACTATTAGACTAGACATTTTGTTTTCTCGCGTGCGTAGAACACTGTTGCCATAAGCAACAAAAACAAAATTTTGAAAACATATATTACACACATAAGGCTTTCATGTGATATAACAATCATTACCATAGAAACAAAAAAAGATCATACAACCAAAGACTTATCAGCAGCCCCTAGTATACAGAGGTCAAAGAATTGATAGATCTGCAGCAGATAAAATAATGATTTTATCAAAACTGGAACAAGCAGCACAGAAAGACATACATAGCTGGAATTAGGGTCTCTGCGTCGACATCATGCTGCTCTTAGGGGTAGGAAAAAAACTGGTGACAGATTCCCTTTAACAGCTAAAGTATTTTGTATATTAAAGAAATACAAAATTTGCATATATACATACTATACATAGACAATATATATATATGTATATATATATATATATATATACATAAGTAGTAGATGACACAAGTACATCTGGAGAAGACTGATTTAAATATAGACCTCAGAATATTTAATAAGCAGTGGCAGTATTATTTGGGGAAAAAACTTGAAGCAAGCAATATTGTCTGCTGTGATGGAAAGTATATCTTGGGCACTGAGGCTAATGACACAATAGTTGTTTCCTGAAAAAATATTTGCAGATAGATAGATAGATCGATAGATAGACAGACAGACAGACAGATGGATGGATGGATAGATAGATACTATATAATTAGTGATGGGCGGACAATCAGATACCCAGAATCAGCGGGTCCAACCGGGTTTAAAAAAAAAAAAAAAAATGGTTCGCGCCCGGTATTGATGCAGGATATCTGGCTTGGATGCTGGTCCCCATTGTCTATGGGGACTCGAATCATTAAAAATGGTGGTATAAAGGATAAGGGGATTGGAGCAAGCTTTTCATACTGATTGCAGGTAAACTGAACCTGACCTCAGGTGGCCTCAATGAACTGAGGGACCTCACCAGCTGTCGGCTTTAACATGGCTGGGTATCAAAATTTGGGAGGGACTGCACGCTGTTTTTTTTAATTATTTAGTTCAATAATTAAAAAAAAAGCCACATGCGATTTCTCTAATTTTGATACAGTCAAGCACACGGCTTGGGGCATTTCCTGATTGCAACCAGAGACGCAGGGACTGCCGGTGGGTGGGGGAAACAGTGCATATGCATGAAGATAATGAGCGGCGCCGGAAGCAGGCAGTGTACACCCGCGTGGAGACCAGTAAGTATGAAGCGCTTGCTTTACTCTTATTGTCTTACTTGTTTTTATTACCCAGATGGCCAGATCCTGATTGTTACCTGGAGTTACCTGTGAACTCTAGGTCCGAGGTCGGTGCTCGGGTTCTTTTGAACCAACACGCATCTAGACTTTTACAGTCCGCGTCCACCCATCACTATAGATAGATTGATAGATAGAGGGATAGATAGATAGATTAAGTTACCTGTGCTGGTTTGGTTACTAATCCAGTTTTGCTGCCATGGTATATAAACACCTTCCCACTTCCATCAAATGGTGCTCCTACTGCAATATCTGTAATAACATGACTTGTGTTAAAGGGTGTTAAAGGGTTTGGACTTTGAGGGCAATTCATTTTTATTTAAATACATGTACTTTGGGCTAAAAATAAATTTTGCAAGTGGGTTTTATTACAAATTTTGCACTGTTTGGCTTTTCTATGCTCTTTGTTTCTCTTTATGGTCCACGTTAATGCACAAATCAGCAGAGAGGAGCTCAGAAAAAGCCAGATAAAAGTTACAAACTTCCCTGTTAGACTGTCAAAACAAACTCACTGATCGATTCTAGGTAATCAGGTCAGCCACTTTCTCTCGGATCACCTTTCCTCACTTGCTGATCAACACACATTATGATTCATTTCTATTTGCAGAAATTGCTAAACCTTAGGTATGGATTCTACTTTTCATGTTGTTTGAATTTGTTAATTAACGAACTGTATTGGCGCATGTCATAATGTAATGGTAAAATAAGACCAATCTATAAAGCCAAATGGCTTCATCACAACTTGTAAAGCAAACAAGAGCTAGCACTCTACCATTACATCTGACCCTTGATCAACTATGACCCCCTGCTGTGAACAGGTAACTGAAATGGGTTATCTGATGGAGAACAGACACTATTTCTGAACAAGAGGTGCGGAGGTGATAAATTTCCCCCATGTGGATAACTCTTTAATAAAACTTCAACAGACAGGATGAATATTGTTTTTTTTGTGACCGGTGTAGGTCATATATTTATGTGAGATTGTAACCCTGGGGCAAATGAAATGCATGTTCTTGCATTGCGGTGCGGCCTGCCAATCAGCCCCAAATAAATTTAGGCCAGATGGATGGGGTTGTCTTTGGCATGTTTTATATCTATGTAAAGCTAAAACCATAATGGGACACATGGCGTTAATATCTTCAACCCGTAACCTCCAGAAGGGCAGATATCTTAATGGTTGGAAATCTCCTAGTTTTTGGGACATGTGCTGCATCTCATTGACCAGCCCAAATCTGAGGGCACCAAGTGAAGGTATGTGGGCATGACTTTTATCTGATAAAAGCAGATTCTGAATAATCATCATTCAGTGTTGTAAGATACAGCTTGCTGTAGGAGTGTTCCTTTTTCAAACAGAGAGCTTCCCTCCATAAAAGAATTGCCCCAGCCCTTCAATACCGCTGCTGAACAAACCCTGCTCCACCCTAAATTCATGTCTACTGGAGTCCCTATTCCTGGTAAAACCCTGTCTGTCACAGGGATTGGAGGTGTCGGTCAAGTTTTACCAATGGAAGGAGTTTTCCTAGACTGGGGTGCCAGGATGGGGATGAGGGAAGTGGGGGTGTCTGAGAACCTTTCCCAGAAATTTTACTGGGGACCAATCTGGGACAGTTGGTTGCTCAATACATTCCTGACAAACCTCCCAGATCTGGTAGTTCAAGTAAACCAAATGTTGATAATGTAGATGTCAATGTTATGCGAGATGATGATGTGTTTTACTGTACGGGGAAACTCATCCATAACACGCTGGGGGTGATGTTACTGAGAATCCTCTCAAAGGAATGAGAGCGATGAGAACTGGCATGAGGACCATTGTCACGCTCCCGGTGTCCCAGCAGCCCTCCTTACCCACTGAGCCGGTTCCTGCATCGCACCACCGCTCCATACCCACTGATCCAGTCGTACCTGCATTGCACCACCGCTCTGTACCCACTGATCCAGTCGCACCTGCATCGCACCACCGCTCCGTACCCACTGATCCGGCCTCACCGTCATTGCACTGCTCCTTACCCACTGATCCACTCCACGTGTCCACCGGTCATGGCTGCCGCTCCCGCTCGTGCTCTCCTGTGTCCTGCTCCTGGTCTCATGAGTCTGACTCTGAGTATTAGCCTCATGCCTCTGTATAGGACCAGGCCGCGCCCACTCTCCTGGTTTTATGGACCCAGCACACCTGAAGCAGGATGTGACATACGGCTGTGCTGGATATATAAGACTGGCCCTTCCATAGGGGCGTTGCCTGATCAACGTGTCTGGAAGCTTTGTCTTTTGAGCTAGGTGCTCAGGCCCCCTGGTGCCGTGTCCTGTAGACTTCTTGTCTTTGCTCCCTGGTACCTGTGCCTGTTTCCTTACCGTCCTGAAGAACTCTGTGACTCTGCTGACCTGGTTATACCTGTCCCTGCCACGCCAGTGCTCCGGCTGCCGTGTACCCTGCCCCCCGGTGGGATACTCGGTCCAGTGGATCCACCTCCTGGGTCCATCCGTCCTCCCGGTCCTGACAGTTTGATCAGGCCATGGATCCCGCTGGAGCACAAACATCTGAGCTGGCCGAACTACGCCAGGAACTGGTGCAACAGCGTGACACCTTACACCGGATGCTGAAATTCCTGGCGTCCATGGACCACCGGTTATATACACTGCAGACCGCTGCCTCGTCTGAGTCCACGCAGCAACCAGTCTCCGGCTCCGAACCAGTTTCCGCCACGGCCTCGCAAATTCGCCTCGCTGCTCCGCCTCGCTATGCAGGGGATCCCAAGTCCTGCCGCGGCTTCTTGAACCAGTGCTCCCTGCATTTCAAGTTGCTTCCTCATTTGTTTGTCTCAGACCAGGCTAAAGTGGCATTCCTGATGTCACACTTGGAAGGCGAAGCTCTAGCCTGGATTAACCCCCTGTGGGAGAATGAGGATCCAATGACCACTAACATCCGGGAATTCTTGCACGCTTTCCGAAGTACATTCGATGAACCCGGACGTACCACCACAGTGACCTCTTCGCTCCTCCGGCTACGCCAAGGGACCCTGACCGTCGGCCAATACGCCATCCAGTTCCGCACGCTCGCCTCTGAGCTGGGCTGGAACAATGAGGCCTTGACGGCGGCCTTTTGGGAAGGACTCTCTGGCCGCGTCAAAGACGAGCTTGCTGGCCGTGACGTTCCACGCACCTTGGACGCTTTAATATCCTTAGCCACCCGGATTGACCTCCGTTTCCAGGAGCGAACCAAAGAGGTATTCCGGGAGAAGCGACCACCCCGTCACGCCTTGTCCCCGCAGAGGCCTACCGCTCCTTTGCCCCTGCCTTCCTGTGACATGTTTCCGGAACCCATGCAAATTGACCGACTGAACCAAGCCAAGCAACGCCGTGCAGAACGGCTCGCCCTGGGCCTGTGCTTCTATTGTGGAGATGGGTCACACATGCTTCGGACATGCCCTGAGAAACCTGGTAGACCCCAGGCCCAAGGGATGGTGGGAACCGCTACCCTTGGCACCGGAATCCCCTCCGTTCCACTTACACAGACTGTCCAGGTGACGACGAAGAAGACCAGGTTCACAGCAGAGGCCCACATCGATTCTGGGGCAGCGGCTAATTTCATACACCAGTCTGCAGTGGACCGATACCAGATACCTGTGATCCCGCTTGCCAAGCCCCTCTGGTTCGCCTCCGTGGACGGCAAACTGCTATACGAACCTGTCCGATATACCACTGAACCAGTGAGACTCCAGGTTGGCCCTTTGCATACTGAGACCATCACCTTCTATGTGATCCCGAGGATGGCTCCTGAGCTCCTGTTGGGCCTACCCTGGCTTCAACTCCATGACCCTGCCATTAGTTGGCACTCTGGCGCTATTACTCGCTGGGGGTCCTTGTGTCATGACCACTGCCTACAGCCCGTTCCTCGGCCCCTGTCACCTGAGCCTGCTATGCCGCAGGAAGAAGAAGAGGCGACGACTCAGTCCAGCGGTGTACCACAGCTCCTGGCACTTGTGCCTGTGGTGCCACCGGACCCAGAAGCAGAGTCGACGCAGTCCAGCGTCGTTCCACCATCCCTGGCACTTGAGACTTTGGTGCCCCCTGCTACTGAGGATGACACACTATCCTGTACCCGGTCCGAGACGCCCGAACCGGTCGCCCACGACTCCAGTCCTGCTTCTGACTGTCTTCCCCTATCCGTTGCCTCCGTTGCCGCTGACTTGGGTTCTCCGATACGGGACATAGTGGCCATGAAAACGGTCCGGGGTAGGCAGTCCTTCCTGGTCGATTGGGTGGATTGCGGTCCCGAGGCTCGGTCCTGGTTGTCCCGGAAGTACGTTGCTGCCCCTCTTCGGCGCGCCTACATGTCCCGGCCGCGGGGAGGGGGGCTTCAAGGGGGGGGTACTGTCACGCTCCCGGTGTCCCAGCAGCCCTCCTTACCCACTGAGCCGGTTCCTGCATCGCACCACCGCTCCATACCCACTGATCCAGTCGTACCTGCATTGCACCACCGCTCTGTACCCACTGATCCAGTCGCACCTGCATCGCACCACCGCTCCGTACCCACTGATCCGGCCTCACCGTCATTGCACTGCTCCTTACCCACTGATCCACTCCACGTGTCCACCGGTCATGGCTGCCGCTCCCGCTCGTGCTCTCCTGTGTCCTGCTCCTGGTCTCATGAGTCTGACTCTGAGTATTAGCCTCATGCCTCTGTATAGGACCAGGCCGCGCCCACTCTCCTGGTTTTATGGACCCAGCACACCTGAAGCAGGATGTGACATACGGCTGTGCTGGATATATAAGACTGGCCCTTCCATAGGGGCGTTGCCTGATCAACGTGTCTGGAAGCTTTGTCTTTTGAGCTAGGTGCTCAGGCCCCCTGGTGCCGTGTCCTGTAGACTTCTTGTCTTTGCTCCCTGGTACCTGTGCCTGTTTCCTTACCGTCCTGAAGAACTCTGTGACTCTGCTGACCTGGTTATACCTGTCCCTGCCACGCCAGTGCTCCGGCTGCCGTGTACCCTGCCCCCCGGTGGGATACTCGGTCCAGTGGATCCACCTCCTGGGTCCATCCGTCCTCCCGGTCCTGACAACCATGAGGAAGGTGGTCACATGCAGCTGACCAATGTCATGACAGAATGTGACATAACCAGAGGTTAATGCCCCATAATTAGCACTGCTCCTGAGGTATTACAGGATGATGGTAAAATGTTTCCCATAGCCTATCATGATGATGGGAAAGTGTTACTCACTGTGTCAGGATGGTGGGAAAGTGGTACCCACAGCCTGTCAGTGTGAAGGGAAAAACTAACACACAGCCTGTCAGGATGATAGGAACATGGTACCTACAGCCTGTCAGTATGTAGGGAAAATGTTACCCATAGCCTGTCTATGGGAAAGTGTTTCAGACAGCCTGTCAGAACAATGGAAAAGTGTTACCCATAGCATGTCAGGGTGATGGGAAAGTGGTACCCGCAGCCTGTCAGAATGATAGGAGAGTGTTCCCTCAGCCTGTCAAAAAAATGGAAATATGTTACCCACAGCCTGGCAGAGTGATGGGAAAAAGGTACCACCAGCATGTCAGGGTGATGGGAAAGTGTTACCCTCAGCCTGTCAGGATGATGGAAAAGTGTACCCACAGCCTGTAAGGAACGTGGGAAAGTGTTACACACAGACTGTCAGGATGATGGGAAAAATGGTATCCACAGCCTGTCAGGATGATAGGAGAGTGTTTTCAACAGCCTGTCAGAACAATGGAAATAGGTTACCCACAGCCTGTCAGTGTGAAGGGAAAAAGGTACCAAGAGCACATCAGGGTGATGGGAAAGTGTTACCCACAGCCTGTCAGGGTGATGGAAAAAAGGTACCAACAGCATGTCACGGTGATTGGAAAGTGTTCCCTACAGCCTATCATGGTGATGGGAAAAAGGTACCAACAGCATGTCACGGTGATTGGAAAGTGTTACCTACAGCCTATCATGGTGATGGGACAAAGGTACCAACAGCATGTCAGGGTGCTGGGAAAATGTTACCCATAGACTATCAGGGTGATGGGAAAGTGGTAACAACAGCCTGTCAGGGTGATGGGAAAGTGGTACTCACAGTCTGACAGGGTAAAGGGAAAGTGTCATCCACAGCCTGTCAGGAAGATGGGAGCGTGGTACTCACTGCCTATTAGGACAATGGGAAAGTGGTTGCCACAACCTGTCAGGGTGATGGGAAAGTGTTACCCAAAGCCTGGTAGGATGATTGGAAAGTGTTATCCTTAGTCTGTCAGGAAGTTGGGAAAGAGTTATCCCCAGCTTATCAGAAGGATGGGAAAGTGATATTTTCATCTTGTTAGGATGATGGGAGATCTCCCTGGAAGTTACATAGTAGCTTAGGTTGAAAAAAGACCTAGGTCCATCTAGTTCAACCTTCCTCCACCAATTCTACATTTGGTCACTAAGTCATTTATAACCAACAATGTTGTATGTACTGAGGAAATCATCCAGCCATTTTTTAAAAGCTGTTATAGTATCTGCCATTACTACCTCTTGTGGTAGGGCGTTCCACACTCTGACTGCTCTAACTGTAAAGAACCCTTTCCTATTTAGCTGCCAGAATCGCTTTTCTTCCACTCGCAGTGTATGCCCCCTGGTGGCAGTGGTGGGATATCTGCGGGATCTTCCTGGCTGATACCTGACAACACTCAAGTAATTCTACAATGTATATAAAATAACATTAAGACACTAAGTAGATACAACACAGTTGATTGGTAGGGGTGTCCAGCCAAAGTTTTCAAACATGTATAACTTTTCAATTTCAGTTTCTGTAGACCAAAATAAACGATTGTCCGCTGATAAAGATTGTGCATTGGTTTAATTACTGCGAAAAATAATTTGTTTTAGCTGAAATAGTATACTTCTATTAACTGGAATCTAATGTGTATGGGGCCTTAAATCTGTGCTGCCCCCCACTCACATATATTAGCATGTTGTGACAAATGTTAAAAGTTAACTTTCTGTATAGTGTTATCTTTCTTGTTTGTTAGTATAAGAAAGGCTACATCTGCACATACCCCTGTATTATATGTTATCCAGTGCCTAGAATGCTTAGCAATTTGATAACTGAAACCTTCCTGTTTGTACTTTATTATATTTAAGGGCACATTGTTTTATAAACCATTAAAGATTACAGATTGGAATCTCAGTATTTTGCATTTTCTTCAGACCTTTAAATCCATCCTGGTTGATGTCTCCTAAGCTCTCAATGGTTAATCCAAACATGGATCCATCAGTACCATTCAACCGGATAGGGGGAGAGCTGTCCAGTTTTCCACCTTTATTCATGTACACATAGACGGCTCCACCAATCTCCTCCTTGCGGGAGAAATAATTAGGGGCTCCCACCACCAGGTCTGTCCAACTAAATTATGGAAAAACAACAATGCAAAATTATATTGCAATCAAATAGTAATCAAATCAATAAAGAAATATACAAAAGTAATTAATACCCCAAAAAGGTCAATAGAAACAAGCAAAATTCTTTCATATAAACAGCTACAAAGAGCCATATAAATAAGCACAAATTATTTCCTTACAAATATACATAAATACACATTTCCTAAACAGCAGAAAGTATGATATAAAATTCACATTCAGTAATTCTGTATTTGCTAAAATGTGCATATCACATGTTATACTTAAAGAGATGGTCCACTACAAAGCATAGTGGCCACATCGATTTAAACCTCAAAAAGAAGGCTTTTTCTAAATACCATCTTTTGTCCATTCTGCCTATGAGAGGCACTATCGCTGTCCTCTCATCCCCATCATGTGACCTGGGCTGCAGTGACCTCTGATGTCCAGTATAATGTCATGTCAACTTCCGAAATTGGAAGTTGACCCAACATCAGCGAGGCGGGACCAAGTCTCCATGAATGACTGGGCTGTAGGTGGAATTTCATCATATGTCACAGCCCAGCATCTCACCCGCTCTCACCTTCACCATTGAACAGAGCGCCGCAAGTACGCGAGATGCTGTGACATGCGAAGAAACTCCGCCCACAGCCTAGTCACTCATTGAGACAGGGTCCCCCCTCGGTCATGCTGAGTCAAATTCCAATTCCGGAAGTTGACGTGACATCACGGACATCAAAGGTCTCTGCAGCCTGGGTCATGTGATGGGGATGAGCGGACAGTGATAACGCCGCTCACAGGTAGAATTGGAAAAAGAAGATATTTAGAAAAAGTCTTCTTTCCCTGCTTTAAATCAATGTGGCCACTATGCTTTGTAGTGGACCACCCCTTTAATGGTCCTGATTCACCAAAAATATTTTTTCCAGAATTCTGGTGTAAATTGTAATGAAAAGTTGCATCATTTTTTCACAACATATTGTTGACCAAAAATGTTGCCACATTTGACATTTTCATGCTAGTTTCCCCCAACTCCAAAAAATTGGACAAGGGCAAGATGGGAGCACAACTGGGGCAGGACTTCACAGCTCGTTTAAATTCATGACAAGCTACTTATACCAGAACTCTTACTCCCTAACTGGAAAAAGGTTTTTGGCGTACGCCACTAGTTAGGTGGCACTTCTTAATGAATCAAGAGCATCTGATTCCTACACGTTCACTTATCAAGATTGGCAAGAAAATCATCAGTCTGGATGATCAGAGCCTATAGTGCCAAAAACAAGTATTTATACCCTTTGATATTTTCCTCATTTTTTCACATGGCACCCAATTTTTTTGTGAAGTGTAAAGAAAATATGCGGTTTTCTAATTATTTAAAAATATGTTAAATATTTTAAAATTATTAATCTGAAAATTATATTTGTATTCAGCCCTTTGGGTTAATACTTTGCAGGACCACCTTTTGCTGTATTTATTGCTGCAAGTCTTTTGCGATATGTCTCTACCAGCTATTTACATCTATAGTCTAGTTTTTTGTCTATTTTTCTTTGCAAAATAGCTTTAGCTCAGTGAGATTGGCTGGAGGCCTCTGTGAACAGTAATTTTCAAGTCTTGCCCCAAATTCTCAATGGGATATAGGTCTGGACTTAAGCCTGCTTTACACGTTGCAATTTCGCATACGATAACGTATGCGATTTGCAACGCCCCCATCGTATGTGTGGCACGTTCAATTTGTTGAATGTGCCGCACAAACGATTAACGCCCGTCACACGTACTTACCCGTCTATATGACCTCGATGTGGGCGGCGAACGTCCACTTCCTGGAGTGGGAGGGACGTTTGGCGTCACATCGACGTCACGCGTCAGCCGGCCAATAGAAGCGGAGGGGCAGAGATGAGCGGGACGTAAACATCCCGCCCACCTCTTTCCTTCCGCATTGCCGGCGGGAGCCGCGGGAAGCAGGAAAGATCTGCTCAATGTTCCCGGGCTGTCACACACTGCGATGTGTGCTGCCTCGGGAACATTAAACAACCCGACGTGCAATTCGTCAGGATTCAACGACGTGTATGCGATGAACGTTTTAACGTTCAATCGCAATCGCACGTACCTGTCACACACTACAATGTACCTTACGATGCCAGATGTGCGTCACTTATGACGTGACCCCGCCGACACATCGCAAGATATATTGTAGCGTGTAAAGCGGGCTTTAGTTTGGGCCATTCACACATATGAATATGCTTTGATCTAAACCATTCCATTTGTGGTATATATGACTAATAGTTGATCTGCGGACCGGTTCTTTCACCTGAGCTGTGGATCTCTGCAACTCCACCAAAGTGACCATGGGTCTCTTAGCTGCTTCTCTGATTAGTGCTTTCCTTTCTTATGATGTCAATTTAGGTGGACAGTCATGTCTTGGTAGTTTTGCAGTTGTGCCTTACTCCTTCCATTTTTGGATGATGGATTTTCGATGATGGATTGAAGTGAGATGTTTAGAGCTTGGGCTATTTATTTTTTTTATAACCTCACCCTGCTTTACTCTTCTCCACAACTTTATCCCTTTATACTCTACAGTAATATAGGCAGCATTCATACATCTATTTGGAATAGACAACCTCTGGATATGACAGTGAGTATGTGCTCTCAACTATTTTGGTCAACCATGGCGAGGCCTGCTCTGAGTGGAACCTGTGTTGTTAAACCACTGTATGGTCTTGGCCACTGTGCTGCAGCTCAGTTTCAGGGTGTTGGAAAACTCCTTATAGCCTAGGCCATCTTTATGTAGAGCAACAAGTCTTTTTTTCAGATCCTCAGAATGTTCTTTGCCATGAGGAGCCATATTGAACTGCCAGTGGCCAGTATGAGAGTGTGTGAGCGATAACACCAAATTTAACACACCTGCTCCCTATTCACACCTGAGATCTTGTAACACTAATGAATCACATAACATCGGGGGGGGGGGGGGGGGGGGTGGCTAATTGGGCACAATTTGGACATTTTCACTTAGCGGTGTACTCACTTTTATTCCCAGGGGTTTACACATTAATGGCTGTGTTTTGAGTTATTTAGAGGGCACACAAAATTTACACTGTTATACAAGCTGTACACTGACTATTTTACAATGTATCAATATCTTGAGTGTTGTCCCATGAAAAGATATAATAAAATATATACAAAAATTTGAGGGGGGTGTACTCACTTTTGTGCTATTCTGTATATGAAAACATGATGTAATGACGTTTTTACATAGCTGGTACAATTTAGTGACTCACCTATCATTATTGAGATCCGCCATTGCCACAGAGTATCCAAAGGATGAGGCCAGAGTCTCTCCCCATAGCGTCAGTTCTGGAACAAGTTGGCTTCCCCCGTCTCGGCGCAGAATAACCACAGCACCTGTGTGATTGGCCCGAGGGGCTCCGCTCACAAAGCTCAGCTTGTTCCTCCCTGTCACCCCCCACCCCGAGTCCACTGAGAAACCTGGAGAATGTAGGTCAAGAGTCAGCAAATGCTTTATTATGAACAGTAATCATACATATGGAAGCATCACACATAGGAGGAGATGTTAGAGGAATGAAACAGCATTGAGGGTTAGAAATCAATAGGACACCCATGGAAAACCATGAAGCCAAGGTACACATGAAAAGGTATTAAGTTCTGCATTATAGAATATTATAGTATAAGGTTTACTTCTTGTTTTTAGGGTTACAAATCTTTGAAAATGTAGCGAAATTTAATAAGGCTGTGTACAGGTCACTAAAAGAACACAACATATTTTTTATGTGATATTGAGAGGCAAATAGTGATTAACTCTATTTTTTAAAAAAAAAAAAAAAATCTATTAGTAAGGTTTCACCCCTCAAAATAGTTTATATGTGCAGGAAGCTCTTTTAAAGATAAGTCCAGCAATACCTTTACTTGGTCAGTTCGTTCCACCGTTACTGAGAAATCAGCTTTTGAATAAATATAAAAATGGCTATGGTAGATGTGAAGACTCTGTCACTCCAGCTCTATTCCCTGCCCAGCATAGGCTCATTGCTGTGTGACTTTTAGCAAAGGAGGATGTGGAGAATAGAGTTGAAGTGACATAGGCATCAGATCTAGAAGGAATTCTTCAGACTGTTTACATATCAATTCAAAGGTTGGTTTCTTTGTAATGGAGGAACAGGCTGGCCATGTAAACATATTGCTGGATTTTTCTTTGAAAGAGCTACATGCACAGGTCGGAAAAACTGCCGACAAACTCCCTTTAAGAAATGACAGGTTGTAATTATATTATAGCAAAATTTTTCAAAATCGAAAAAAGAAAATTTTTCGGCAACCAATAGCAGGAATGCTACACACTAGTGAACTTTGCAATATTCTGGGAATAGGCCATAGTAAATGTAGTTGTGACCAAACTGCCTTATTAAATAAGTCTCAATGTTTCTACACTTATTCAGGAAGAGGGGAAAGAAAATATAAATGTACACCAAAATTTTTCACCCCTGTGAGACAACATAACCTTTCATGATTGAATGGTTAAAGCAATTACCACCTAGAACATAGTAACTCCAAAACCTCTCTAAAAGACCAACTATTTGCAATGACTGCCCCCTTCTCCAGACCAGATTACCTTGGACAGATGTTCAGTTCTACAATATACTATGCATACTGGTCATCTTCTTTAAAGGGAAGGTATCGCGTTTTTATAATTTAGTGGCTATGGAAAAAAATATTTTTAATACAAAAAGAATTTCATTGTTTATTTAGTTTTTATTTAATTCTAATTTTACTGAAGCACAGGGGCTGCCATCTTGGATTTGCTGTGTGTAAGGACAGTTGCTGACCTCAAATACGGCAGCCCCTGTGCATAAGAGATGATAGTCGCGCTCCGACCTTCTTTTACACTGTGTGCTTCCTGCTGTGATCTGAACACACTACATGGGCTGTCCAGAGGAGACCACCACCATCTTTGTGGAGCCCACAGTGTATACTGTGCATTACACTTTCCCCCTGAGTACAGTAGCGAGTGGCGATCTGCAACATGAGCCTGGTATTGTATTATAGACGGCAGGCTGTGATCACCACTCGCCACAGGGTGTACTCACCTCAGAGCTCCACTCTTGGCAGCTACTCCTGTCAGCACTCAGAGTACTGCCAGGAGGAGCTGCCGAGAGACATCAGACTGACAAGAGAAGCTGCTGGAAGCACAGGTCTGAGGTGAGTGCATGTGGCTGGGAGTGGTCATCGTGGCATGACCTCTGTAGTACAGTGCCAGGCTCAGTCTGCAGATCGCCCCTCCTCGCCGCATGTCACCTCGGCCCTTCGATCCCGACTGGCAGCTTCTCTTGTCAGCCTGGTGTCTCTGCAGTTTCTCCTCTCAGCTCTCAGAGCACAGTACATAGGGGCCCAGGAATATGGGGGTAAAGAAATATGGGGGTACAGGAATATGGGGGCACAGGAATATGGGGGCACAGTATATGAGACCACAGGAATATGGTGGTAGATTATATGGGGCATAGTATACAGTGAGGCACAATATACAGTGGAGCACTATGCCAGCTATTCTTAGTGACACTTTACACATATTAGGATCGCTTTGTGGTCACCAACAAAATGGCTCTGCACTGTGATCCTAAACTTCATCTTCCCTTATCCTTTTAGAAACACCCAGAATGGGAGGGGAGGTGACATCACACACAGGAAAGCAGATTCTGCCCAGTTTTACTGCCGTTGTACACTAGGATTTCAGCAGCTGCTCCCCCTAGTGTTTAAGAGTGGAAAATATCAATGTTTTGAAATTATTTTATATTTTTGTCAATTAAAAACAAATAATAATATTTAAACAAAACATTAATACTTTACATTTTTTCAGTTATTGACTTTTTTTTACGACACCTTGCCTTTAAATGAAAGCTATAATCAGAAAATGGCATATTGATTAAATCAGGTTTTTGTGTTATGCATATTTTTTTTCATCTTTATAAAAAAAAAGTTAAAACAATTATCCATCTTGCATTTTTTACACTGCCCTCCGGGACTTTTTTAGACTCCTACTTCCTATTTTTCCTTGAACAGTTTTCCACAGGCTCGTTATCATCAAAGAGGTAGGATTACATTATTTTTTAGGAACAGTTTTCCAATTTTCCACAGGCTCATTATCATCAAAGGCAGGATTACATTGACAAGCAACACCTCTATATACAGCTGAAAATACTGAATCCATCAATCACAGTAGGTGATGTCACAGGTGACCCTAATCTCCCAGCCTTCACAATGACCTTTTCAGGCTCATTAGATGCGTCATACAAAATAAAAGACCGCTTTACACGCTAGACATTAATCTGACGATATGTCGTCGGGGTCACGGTTTTCGTGACGCACTTCCGTCATCATTAGCGATGTGTTTGCGTGTCACACCTACGTGCGACTCCGAACGATCGCAAATAGGGTGAAAATCATTGATCGTTGACACGTGGTTTAGTTTCAAAATATTGTTCGTCATTTGGAACGCAGCAGACATATTGGTACGTTTGACACCCTGCCAACGACAAACAACATTCACACGACCGTCCTGATCAAACAATATATCGCTGAACGATGTAGCGTCGTTAATGAGATGTGTACGTGTGACCGCTACAAAACGACCTATGAGCGATCTCGGCAAATCATAACAACGATCTGGGCGTGTCACATCGCTAACGAGATCACTAGCGTTATCGTTGTGTGTAAAGCAGCCTATAGGGTCGGGGATTATTCATTTCTGCTAATATACAAGTGTATTTCATGAAACAACAGGAGGGTAACCCGATTGCTCAGTGGTTAACACTTGCAGATCTGGGGTCCTGGGTTCAAATTCCACTAAGGTCAACATCTGCAAGGAGTTTGTATGTTCTCCCCGTGTTTATGTGGGTTCCTCTGGGTTCTCTGGTTTCCTCCCACACTCCAAAGACATACTGATAGGGAATTTAGATTGTGAGCCTCGATGGGGACAGTGATGATCACATGGGTAAAGAGCTGTGGAATTAATGGCACTATATATGTGAGTAAAATAAATAAATAAAAGGTAGAGTCTAAAAATGCCCTAAGGACCAATATGAAAAGTGCAAGATTTTTTATTTTATATAGATTATATTTAAAAAAAAATTGATAAATATTTAAAAACTACATTTAATATAGGTGATTTTCTGATGATAGCTTCCCTTTACTTAGAAGATTACTCTTCAATGTATTTTATGAGATCATCTCAAAATGTTTGATTGCATTAGCTGTGTGGGGTCTACAGGGTATGCACTCCACAGACTGAAAAACTCAGGTGTACACATATACGAGAAGGAGAATTAAAGATAGCCTATAGCTAATTATATTTGTGGTGTCTAGTTGGCTATTACCCATAGTTAGCCGTGCTGCCGAGAGTGTGAGTGGTCAGCACAGGACTCTGGATTTTTGCAGCCTTGGATCAGCTCCCCCTTACATTCTTTCTCCTTAAACACAATGCATGTGTTAGTCTGGCCTGTCAAAAATGGGCCATTGTTAAACTCTACTAGTTTTGGTTGTACCATCTCACCCTATGTATATTAAGGTCACATCTCATCCGGGGGGGTTACATTTAACCAAAACTAGTGGAGCTGATATTCTAAGTTAGAAATGATAGATGTGAGGTTATAAGTGACTTCATCCACCTTTTTAGTAAGGATTGGCTTATTAACACATTTAAAAATGATATATTAAGAATTATTAGATTTATGTGCTATTTAATTAGCCTTATTAAGAAGATTCATTAAAGCCAACATGTACATTGATCCACCAATGTTTCTGGAACAATCCACAATTTTTGCTGTAATTTTCAAATTTGCCCTAGTATCATGATTGGAGAGATGAGTGCTGGCCTTGCCTAAGGGCCAAATGGTATATTCCCATCACGTTATCCGAGAACATATTGAGCATTCGGTACTGAAAAGTTCTTATCAGTGCCCAAAGTAATGATAAGTCCAGGAAATCTGCACATACAGTAAATTCGATGGCCTACCAATCCTAAATGAACTTTTCTGCAATGCGTATGACCAGCTTTACAGAGAAGCTAAGGAGCTTGAGTGTGTTCTTCTAAGAAGAGCTAAACATTGACATGTCCATCTACCTATACCTCACACCAAGCCTTTTTATGATGTAGTTGTAAGATGACTGTGCTGTTTACATTAGACATGTTGGTAGTTGTAAGTGTACATCATGTATACATCCTAAAAATTATAAATGATATTTGCTATAAAGGTGGATGATGTTTCGCATACCATGTGTGCCGTGATTGGTAAAGCTATAGGAAGTTAGGTGGAGCATTATAGAAACAGTAGCGTCAAGGAGCCGAGTTAACAAATACCTGAAAGCAGCAAAGCCTATTGCAAGGTAGAAAAATAATTTAAAGAAGCACTCACAGTTTTTTTTCATCTAAAAGTTCATCCGCCACCTGATTCTGTCACTCTGCACCTTGTTATATGGTGCACTTCAGCCAGCAGCTTCCTTCACTTCAGCCCTCATCTTGATTCCCATCTCTAATTCAGCATGTTATTCCTCTATGCTCTACTATCAATCCCATCGACCAGCTAGAGCCGGTACCACCCCTGCTTTCTGAGGTAACACTGATTATCCTCTACTCTATATTCTCCTAAATAAACTAACAAATAACAATACAGTAAGCGGAGCTGAACTATGATCTACATTATAACTGTGTGACAGGCACTGCGCAGTCATCATCATTATCTTTGAAATTAGCTTCTCCTTTTCTCTTTGGTACAGCTACGCCAGTGTTTCCCGAACTCCAGTCCTCAGAGCCCCCAACAGGTCATGTTTGCAGGATTTCCTTAGTATTGCACAGGTGGGAGAAAATGTGGCAATTTTTGATGTCTTGATAATATTTCCATCACCTGTCCAATGCTACGTAAATCCTTAAAATTTGATCTGTTGGAGGCCCTGAGGACTGGAGTTTGGGAAGCAGTAGTCTATGCAATTTCATCATGTAAAGCCTGCTTTACACTTTGCAATTTCGCATACGATATCGTATGCGATTTGCAACGCCCCCATCATATGTGCGGCACGTTCAATTTGTTGAATGTGCCGCACAAACGATTAACCCCCGTCACACGTACTTACCCGTCCATACGACCTCGATGTGGGCGGCGAACGTCCACTTCCTGGAGTGGGCTTGACGTTCGGCGTCACATCGACGTCACGCGGCAGCCGGCCAGTAGAAGCGGAGGGGCGGAGATGAGCTTTCCTTCCACATTGCCGGCTGGAGCCGCGGGACGCAGGTAAGATCTGTTCAATGTTCCCGGGGTGTCAAACACTGCGATGTGTGCTGCCTCGGGAACATTGAACAACCCGACGTGCAATTCGTCAGGATTCAACGACGTGTATGCGATGAACGTTTTAACGTTCAATCGCAATCGCACGTACCTGTCACACACTGCAATGTACCTTACGATGCCAGATGTGCGTCACTTACGACGTGACCCCGCCGACACATCATAAGATATATTGTAGCGTGGAAAGCGGGCTTAAGTTATAGTAACTGATATGGTGAAACCCTTGGAAGAACATAAAGTCATGTAATTCCCAGGGAGGTGTAGAATACTTCACCATCAGCTGGTTCATGTGAACACATGATACATATGCACATATGCACACACACACATACACGCATACACATATACATACATACGCTCACACACACACACACACACACACACATACATATACATACATACACACACACGCACACACACATATGCAGCTGGTGAAATAAGTTTAGAACATGTCCACAATTTTCTAAGTAAATATATTTCTAAAGGTGCTAACCCATCTAATCCACACAGGCAACTAAATCAAACAATAGATGTCCATAAATTTAGTGATATGTAATAATAAGGCTGCTTTCACACATCCATTTTTTGCTGTGCGGCACAATACGGCGATTTGCGGGAAAACCGTATCCATTTTTTTTTTGCCGCCGGGTGCGGTTTTTCCACATAGACTTTTATTAGCGCCGGATTGTGCCGCATGGCCTTGTGTTGCGTCCGGTTTTTGCCGGATGCGGCATATTTACCAATGCGGCGGCCGGATGAAACGTTCAAGTGAACGTTTTTGTCTGCGGCGAAAAAAACGCATCAAGCCGCATCCGGCGTGATGCGGCACAATTTACAATGCAAGCCTATGGACGCCGAATGCGGCGTCCTGCGGCAAAAACCACATCCGGCCGTCGGATGCGTTTTTTTGAACTGCGCATGCTCAGTATCAAGCTGCATCCATCAAAAAACGGACGGGCCACATGGAAAAACGTATGCAACGGATCAATTTTATTCGCCGGATTGTGCCGCACTGTTAAAACTGGATGTGTGAAAGCAGCCTAAGAAATTACACAGGGACAAAGTATTGAACTTAGTTCGTCGATAAATTTTCTATTGGATTCAGGACAGGTGATTACTGGCCATTCTAGCAGCTTTATTTTCTTTCTCTGAAGCCAATTGAACATTTCCTTGGCTGTGTGTTTGGGATCATTTTCTTCCTGAAATGTCCACTCTTGTATCATCTTCATCATCGTGGTAGATGGCAGAAGATTTTTTATCACAAAAGTCTCGGTATATTTGTCTATTCAGCCTTCCTTCCTTCAATTATATGAACTTTGCAGTGCCATATGCTGAAAAAAAAGCCCCATACCATGATGTTCCTAGGTCCAAACATCACTGTTGGTATGGTGTTTTGGGGGTAATATGTGGTGCCTTTTGGTCTCCAAACATTGTGTGTTATGGCAGCCAAAGAGTTCAATTTTGTTCTCCTCTGACCAGACTATACTCTTTCAGTATTTCATAGGCTTATACGAGGCTCGTATAACTGTTGTTGAGCAAATGTTAAATGCATTTGAACATGCTTTTTGTTTAGCAACAGAGTCTTGTCTGGTGAGTGTACATGCAGGCCATGGAGGTTGAGTTCCTTACTTATTGCTTCCTTTGAAACAACTGTACCTGCTAATTCCAGGTCTTTCTGTTCCTCTCCACAGGTGGTCCTTGGCTTTTGGACAACACTTCTGATAATTCTTTCCACTCCTCTGTCGAAATTCTGCTGGAAGCAGCTGGTCATGGCCGGTATATGGTGAAATTATGCTCTTTCCACTTCCAGATTATGGCCCTAACAGAGCGCAGTGGAACTGTCAGTAGTTTATAAATTCTTTTGTAACCAATGCAATCAGTATGTTATGCAACTATAAGGTTATGTAGGTCTTGAGACAGTTCACTGATTTTACCCATCACAGGATGTTTCTTGTGTGGCACCATGATAATGAGACACCATTTTGTAGGCCATCACTTGAACCAGCCGATATTATTCTTCACTAACTGTCAGGATTGCTTTCTAATTACTGATAGAATTCAGCTGGTGTTATTATGTTCCTTGGCTTTTTGCATCTCTTTCTTCATGTGTTCAATACTTTTCCCTGTGTCATTTCTCATTAATACACATTACTAAATTTATGGACATCTAAGGTTTGATTTCTTTGACTGTGTGGATTGAATGAGTTCCTACTGACATCTGGTGAGAAATTCATGTCAATAGCACCTTTAGAAATCTATTCACTTAGAAAATTGTTGACATGTTTAGTACTTATTCCACCCATTGTATATACCTATACACTGTGTGCAGAATTATTAGGAAAGTTGTATTTTTGAGGATTGTTTTTTTATTATTGATCAACAACTATGTTGTCAATCAACCCAAAAGACTCATAAATATCAAAGCTTAATATTTTTGGAAGTTGGAGTGGTTTTTTTTTTAGATTTGGCTATCTTAGGAGGATATCTGTTTGTGCAGGTAACTATTACTGTGCAGAATTATTAGGCAACATAATAGAAAACAAATATATTCCCATCTCACTTGTTTATTTTCACCAGGTAAACCAATATAACGGCACACAAGTTAGAAATAAACATTTCTGACATGCAAAAACAAAACTCAAAAAATGAGTGACCAATATAGCCACCTTTCTTTATGATGACACTCAACAGCCTACCATCCATAGATTCTGTCAGTTGCTTGATCTGTTTACTATCAACATTGCGTGCAGCAGCCACCACAGCCTCCCAGACACTGTTCCGAGAGGTGTATTGTTTTCCCTCCCTGTAGATCTTATATTTTATGAGGGACCAAAGGTTCTCTATGGGGTTCAGATCAGATGAACAAGGGGGCCATGTCATTATTTTTTCATCTTTTAGACCTTTACTGGCCAGCCACGCTGTGGATTAATTGGATGCATGTGATTGAGCATTGTCCTGCATGAAAATCATGTTTTTCTTGAACGATACTGACTTCTTCCTGTACCACTGCTTGAAGAAGTTGTCTTCCAGAAACTGGCAGTAGGTCTGGGAGTTGAGCTTCACTCCATCATCAACCCAAAAAGCTCCCACAAGTTCATCTTTGATGATACCAGCCCATACCAGTACCCCACCTCCACCTTGCTGGCGTCTGAGTCGGAGTGGAGCTCTCTGCTCTTTACTGGTCCAGCCTCTGGCCCATCCATCTGGCCCATCAAGAGTCACTCTCATTTCATCAGTCCATAAAACCTTTGAAAAATCAATCTTAAGATATTTCTTGGCCCAGTCTTGACGTTTTACCTTATGTTTCTTGTTCAAAGGTGGTTGTTTTTCAGCCTTCCTTACCTTGGCCATGTCCCTGAGTATGGCACACCTTGTGCTTTCTGATACTCTAGTAACATTGCAGCTCTGAAATATGGCCAAACTGGTGGCAAATTGCATCTTGGCAGCTTCAAGCTTGATTTTCCTCAATTCATGGGCAGTTATTTTGCGCCTTTTTGCCCAACAAGCTTTTTACGACCCTGTTAGCTATTTGCCATGAAACGCTTGATTGTTCGGTGATCACACTTCAAAAGTTTGGCAATTTCAAGACTGCTGCATCCCTATGCAAGACATCTCACAATTTTGGATTTTTCAGAGCCCGTCAAATCTCTCTTCTGACCCACTTTGCCAAAGGAAAGGAAGTTGCCTAATAATTAAGCACACCTTATATAGGGTGTTCATGTCATTACACAACACCCCTCCTCATTACAGAGATGCACATCACCTGATTTACTTAATTGGTAGTTGGCTCTCAGCCTATACAGCTTGGAGTAGGACAACATGTATAAAAATTATCATGTGAGCAAAATACTCATTTGCCTAATAATTCTGCACACAGTGTATATTATTCAAAAGTTTTAGACAGTAGTAGAAACAAAATTGCAAGGTAAAAATGCCTTGAATGGTGGCCAACCAGAATCTACTCGAAGCAAATTTACAAAAATATGATTTGAATAAAGTTGAATTCCATTGAAATACATTTGCTCATCTTTAGTGATCACTCTTTGCGTTGAAAACATCATTAAGACATCTATTCTTCTAGGTACACCTACTCACAGTTTTTGAAGCAATTTGGAAGGTATGTTGTCCAAAGCTCTTGGAGAAATAACTACAGATCTTGTATGGATGCAGGCTTATGTAAATGCTTCTGTCTCTTCCTGGAATCCCACACAGACTTGATGATGGTCAGATCGGAGCTCTGCGGAAGCCATATCATGATTTACCTGACTTCTTGTTCTACTTTATGATAAGGCTAGTTCGTAATGATATTGGCTATATGTTTGGGGTCATTCTCCTTCTGCTGAATAAATTTGGAGTGAATCAGACACCTCCCTAATGGTGCTGCCAAATCAAGAGCATCTACCAGTATTTCTCAGAATTACAGGCACTAATAAATGGGCAATGTTAAGGACCGTACAATCAGTGGTTGGCTCAGGAAACTTTAGTGTTGCAAATTAAAGACACATCATACCTACTTCCCTTAAAATTATAAGATATCAAGGAGTGTCATCAGCTCAGAACTAACTGTAACCAGTGGGACTGAACTACACTTATCTACTGGTCAGAGAAGTCTGGGCAGCAGTGCTCTTCATGGAGGTATTACAGCCAAAAACCATTCTTTTAAAATGGAAACAAAGCAACGTGACTCGACTATGCACAAAAACAGAGAAACTGGGGTGCAAAAAAAAAAATGGCAGCAGGTGCTCAGGACTGATGAGTCAAAATGTGAAATATTTGGCTGTAACAGAAGGCAACTTTTTCACTGACAGCCTGGAAATCAGTACGATAAAGAGTGTCTGCATCTAACAATGAAGCGTGGCAGAAGTTCCTTGCAAGTTTCCACCTGCATTTCAGACAAATGGAGTTGGGGAATTGGTCAAGTATCATTGAGTCTCTCTGGGAATTCATGAGAGGAACCCTATATAACCATGACCCTTTTTTTTGCTTACTGTCACCCCATGCTATCCCAAATTAGACCTCCCCATTTTAACTTGCAAAATCAATAAAAACAATTGAATTAAAGGATTTGAACAAACCACATCCACAGAAGATCTGTGGTTAGTTGACCAAAAGGTTTAGAACAAAATCCCTGCCATTTTCTTAAAAGTATGTGTGAAAATGTATCTGGAAAAATTGATGATGCTTTGTAGACAAAGGGTGGTCATAAAAAAACATTAATTTGCCTTAGATTCCTCTTATATTCACTGACTTTGCATTCTGTTGACTTTTCCACAAATACTTAAATCTGTTGCACACTGTGCACCTCTCTCTACCTCTCTCTTTTTATATATATATATATATATATATATATATATATATATATATATATATATATATATATATATATTTTTATATATATATATATATATATATATATATATATATATATAACACACATTTTGCATATATGCATAACACACACACACATTTGGTGGGTGACTAGTGACAGGATGAATTAAAAACTGGAGTGCCACTTTAATGGGTAGCTTTTACATGAATAGTCCATGATACTCAAATGATGAATACGGACAAAGTAATATTAGGATCATCGTAGTACTACATATTGTAGTAGATTTTGATTTTTAGCCAGCTAATTTACTATATGACAATGCAGTATAATACACAGATGATGAGGGATTATTTGCATTCCCAGTGTTTGAGTATCATTGGCTCGCACAACATAGTGATTCTCGTAAAAACTAATAATGCTTAGATTCTGCTGCAGACATGAAGAGCAGCCAGGAGGTTTGCTTGGCAAAGATAGCTTTATTGATTATAGGAAAGATGTCACATGCATAGACCATAGCTCGAACATGAGATGAGCAGAAAATGGAAACAGATA
This sequence comes from Anomaloglossus baeobatrachus, assembly GCF_048569485.1. NCBI lineage: Eukaryota > Metazoa > Chordata > Amphibia > Anura > Aromobatidae > Anomaloglossus > Anomaloglossus baeobatrachus. The sequence continues at coordinate 644,429,669 of NC_134354.1, forward strand.
AATCAATACCACTGAAATATACAACGATTTTAAGGGTTACATACAGTATGACAATGGTACAGATTTATATCATGTATGCCGCCAGCCATCTGTTGAAATGTATTTTGTAATTGTGTTACAATATAGTTGACTTAAAGATATTTGTTTTCAAAGGAAGATTTTTATAAAAATAAAACACCACTCCGGCGGGGTGGGGAGTTTCAGTGCTGGAGTGGCACTTTAAATGTAAGTCCCCTGCCCCTAGCGCTATACTTACCCTCCAAGGTTTTATACTTTCTCAGAGCCATTCCGGTTCTGCAGCACCATCTTGTGACAGTAACTTTTGACTGTCTGGAAGTCAAAAGGTACATCACAAGCTTTCAATACATCTCTATAAGAGCCAGAACGAGGCTCTCATAGAGCTGCATTGAGTTGTGACCTTCAGTGCACTCCATAAAACACTGGAGCTGCTGCACGGGTCACTAATCCCCGGAAGGCCGATGAAAGCGGCAACAGTAACAGAAGATGAAGCTCTCGGAGGGTGAGTATAATACAGATGTCATGGGACTTAGATTTAAAGCAACACTCCAGCAGTGCAAAAAAAGAAAAAATGCTGGCGTAGGGCTTTGATAAAGGATCAATTTCATGGCCAGTTCAAAAGAAATATTATAGAACTGCCTAATTAGCTCCACTATATTGTTACACATATTGTTCGCATAAGCCATAGACTAGTTCTCATGTCAAGACAATTCAACCCAAACAGACAAATAATTCTAAAAAACCCACAAAAACCATGCTTAACACACCATTGTAACACCATGCATATAAAATATGAGCTTTCATTCACCAGAGCAGATGGAAGGGCAAGCAAGATATGGCTGACAGGAACATGCAGGAGGTAGGAGCTGAACCCGGCCCACACACACGTATGCAAGTTACAAACCTAAATAGCTATTGTGAGCTACATCAGGACCCAGCCTGGCTCCCTCTTCCCTGGGTTCCGGCGATTTATAAACCAGCTGATCCGGGTCTGAACTATCAATGTTTGTGACAAACAAGAGTCCTGTGCCATGACCATGAATCCCCCAGGAAGAGTGACAGAGGTGAGGAAGAGAGAGAGAAAGAGAAGGGAAAACAAGTTAGAAGGGCTACAACACAAGTGTGTCATGGCCGACGATGCTGAGAGAAGAGATTTGAGAGAGGAAGAGGCTACCGTATTTTGATCAACAAGTCTTATTTGTTATTGGATCCCCCTAGGACCACCTCTTTAGTGGCGTGCAAAATTGAAGGCTACAAGTATAGAGGCCTCCATCTGACCACATATTACTTGTTGATTTATTCATTTGAGCATTGTAGTCATCATTTATGTTCCCGGAGGATCATCAACTGTGGTGCAAACAACGATAAAATAAGACAATTTTTATGTGCTTCGTTCTCTCTCAGTCTCTCTCTCCATCTGTCGGCCATGAACCCATACCAAGATAACTGTGGGATGGTAGAGGGATCAATTCAGGTTTCTGGCTGTTTTCCCCAGCAACTTCATAGGGCCCATCATCATAGGTGCCAAGTTCCAGAACGGTTTGATTAAAGAGCTCCACACGCAGCTCACCTGGGAGGTAAAGTGAGCATGAGAAGCATAAAATACCATATAACCCACGAACGATACAGTGTACAATGAGCTGCACATTAAATATCAGTCATAAGACAAGCACTGGACACATAAAACATTTTTATTGTCTTCACTCTTTCTCATTCCAAGCAACATGTCATCTTAAGAATGAACCCTGGAGGAAAACAAGGAATTTATATTAATGAGACAAACTATCTAGAGTAACCTAACCAATGCTCAATTACTTGGTGAAGAGTGTATTTGGGCTTTACTGCTCTATTTATGGTCCTAATCCAGCTTTATTATGTTTCGTATGATAACGCTGTTTGCATACTAGATCTTTATATTCTATACTGCATTATGCAGAACTTTACAGAGTCCATATTGTGTGAATGTGACGTGGGCTGTGTTAGGCACCCACCTAATCTCTATTCATTATCATGATAAATATGCTCCAGTTCAGCATATCACTGGGCCAAGTCTTCCACTGAAGTAGAAAAATAATATTACATTTTATAAGAAGAGGATGTAAGAGGAGTTAATTAAAAAACAAAAAAAACCCAAAAACAATAATGTACATTCCTCCAGTTACTGTATCGATGTGACCTACACAACAATACAATCATGGCTGAAAATGTTGGCACCCTTGAAATTGTTCCAGAAATGGAAGCATTTCTCCCAGAAAATTATTGTAATTACACATTTTCTTATATATATTTATTTTCTCTGTGTCTATTGGAACAACACAAAAAAAAGGCAAATTGGACATAATTTCACACATAACTACAAAAATTGGCTGAACAAAAGTGTTGCCACCTTTCCAAGGTTGTGGGTAAACAACTTTGTTTCAAGCATGGGATGCTCATTCATACTCACCTGTGGAGTGTAATAGGTTTAGGCAATATGAAATTCACACCTGAGACCAGATCATAAGGGGAGAAGTTGACTCAATCTCTGCATTGTGTCTGTGTCTGCCACACTAAGCATGGAGAACAGAAAGGGAAGAGAAATGTATGAGGACTTGAGAATCAAAATTGTTGAAAAATATCAACAATCTCAAGGTTACAAGTTGATCTCCAGAGATCTTGATGTTCATTTGTCCAAGGCATGCAACATAATAATAAGTTAAGAACACATGGCACTGTAGCTAATCTCCCTGGCTATGGATGGCAGAGAAAAATTAATGAAAAGTTGCAGGACAGGATAGTCCAGATGGTGGATAAGCAGCCCCAAACAAGCTACAAAATAATTCAAGCTGTCCTGCAGGATCAGGATGCATTAGTGTCAGTGCAAATTATCCATCAACCATTGAATTAAATGAAATATTATGGAGGAGACCCAGGTACACCCCACTGCTGACACAGACAATAAAAAAATCTAGGCTGCAGTTTAACACAATGTACGTGAGTAAGCCAAAATCCTTCTGGGAAAGTGTCTCGTGGACAGATGAGACCAAAATAGAGCTTTCTGGTAAAGCACATCATTTTTAAAGAAAATGGAATAATGCTTACAAAGAAAAGAACATAGTACCTACAGTCGAATCTGGTGGAGGTTCAAAGATGTTTTGGAGTTGTTTTGCTGCCTCTGGCACTGGGTGCCCTGACTGTGTGCAAGGGCTCATAAAAACTGAACATACCAAAGATTTTGGGTCACAATGTAGTGCCCAGTGTCAGAAAGCTGGGTTTGTGTCCTAGGTCATGGGTCTTCCAGCATTGATTGGGTCTTCTAGCATTGATCTCAAACCTACTTCAAGAAGAACCAAGAAATGGATGGAAACAAAGCACTGTAAAGTTATGAAGTGGCAGCAATGAGTCCGGATCTGAATCCCATTAAACACCTGTGCAAAGATTTTAACATTGCTGTTGGGAGAAGGCAGCCTTCAAATATGAGAGACCTGGGGCAGTTTGCAAAAGAAAAGTGGCCCAAAATTCCAGTTGAGAGGTGTAAGAAGCTTATTGATGATTATAGGAAGCGATTGATTGCAGTTATTTATTCTAAAGGGTGTGCAAGCAAATATTAAGTTGAGGGTGCCAACAATTTTATTTCGCCCATTCTTGGGGTTTTGTGGAAAATTTTGGCCAATTTGCCTTTTTTTTTCATTTTTTTTGTATTGGTCCTTTACACACAAAGAAAATAAACATGTGTATAACAAAACTTGTAATTGCAATAATTCTCTGGGAGAAATACTCTATTTTCTGGAACAATTTGAAGAGTGCCAACACTTTCAGCCATGACTATAAGTGCACTTGCTGGATTTTACTTTCACTAAAATGTCTATATATAATATACATAAATATCAGTATTTTAACGGTGTTTAATTCAGTGCATAGTCACCTCTAGAAGCTATTAGAGGGGTGGTCTGAAGGCAACAAGAAATTTAATTTTAAATCCCTATATATTTGATGCTATGATCTAATCTATTTTGAAATATACTTGTATTAAACTTCTCTACCGTTCCTTAACTACCCTATCTAACTACCATTCTAGTTTTTTTTTTATTTCCTGTCTAATGATTTGTTTGAGAATCCCAGTGCATGCTGGGATACTCAAACAAAGTGTCATCAGGGGGCAGAGTCTGTGGCAGTGACTACAGCTTCGGTCTCCTTCCTGGAACAAAGCGTCATGATGACTCATTTCAGGGGCTGGCCTGTCCCTTTGTGTCCCTTATTATGTGACCGTCTGACTGCGTCTTAAACTGACTAAATAAAGATACATCAATAAACTGATGACAATGCAAACTGAACTACACTTAAAATGCACCAGAATTAACACATTGGTTCATACTGTACGATAAATGTGATGCATCTTTACACTTTGTAGACTTAGGGGTACTTTGCATGTTGCGACATCGCTACTGCGATGGCGTCGTGGTCAAATCGAAAGTGACGCACATCCGATGCCAGTAATGACGTCACAACGTGTAAAGCCTAGAAGCACCGATAAACGATCGCAAAAGCGTCGTAAATTGGTGATCTGTGTAGCGTCGGTCATTTTCATAATTTCGCTGCAGCGACAGGTACGATGTTGTTCCTCGTTCCTGAGGCAGCACACATCACTGTGTATGAAGCCGCAGGAGAGAGGAACATCTCCTTACCTGCCTCCAGAGGCTATGCGGAAGGAAGGAGGTGGGTGGGATGTTTACGTCCCGCTCATCTTCGCCCCTCCGCTTCTATTGGCCGCCTGCCGTGTGACGTCGCTGTGACGCCGCACGACCCGCCCCCTTAGGAAGGAGGCGGGTCGCCGGCCAGAGTGGCGTCGCAGGGCAGGTAAGTGCTTGTGAAGCTGCTGTAGCGAAAATGTTCGCTACGGCAGCTATCACAAGATATCGCATGTGTGACGGGGGCAGGTACTATCGCGCTCGGCATCACTACCATTGGCTAGCGATGTCGCAGCGTGCAAAGTACCCCTTACTTTACACCATGTATTAGTTGGCTTACTTTGTTCCAGAAATCTTTGTGCATTTTTTGACACATCGTGTCACACTTAGGCTGGTCCATATCCAGTTAGACCACTCCCTTTACATGTGAGGTCATATCGGGCAAGGCATAGAAAGTGTCTAAAACCCCAAAAAAGTGGCGCCATTCGTGAAAAACTATTCTTTGTGCAAATTGAGTCAGAATTCTGATGCATTTAGCTTATCAAATCTTCCCCACTGTGTTTTCTCAAGAAGGGAAATGTTCTAGAAAATAAAGTCTTAATATATTAAAGACTTTTTTTTTAGACCTTAATGTCATGAGCTCCATGGAGAAGAACGTGGATAGATAATAAGTTGATGGTTATGTTGTTTCGAGTTCAAAAACAGTCACATGAGACAGAGAAAGTATTTAGCACCAGTTTACTATTTAGTCTACAATAAATAGAATTTCCTTATGATACATTTTCTAAATCTAATAGCTACAGTACATACCTTTCCAGTTGTAGGTTCCAGGTGCCCCAAATATGATATAATGGCTGTCTGAAGTGAATCCAGCTGACATGCCTTGTTGGCAAAACCCAAACATCTCATGTCCTTGTGGACGACCCTCGCAGAATTTCCATTCTCCCCCATCCAGATCATCGTTGACAGTCAAGTCTTCACTCAGCACAAAGCAGCGACCAATTACATCTCTTGTTTCTGATGGCTGTTTCACTCTTTGTCGAGACTCGTATAGATGAGCGCAAGTCTGATCAGAGACAAGACAGAGGTATAGTGACATTAGAACTTTAAATAAACTCAATAACATATACAGTGCCTTGCAAAAGTATTCGGTCCCCTTGAATTTTTCAACCTTTTCCCCCATTTCAGGCTTCAAACATAAAGATAAAAATTTTAATGTTATGGTGAAGAATCAACAACAAGTGGGACACAATTGTGAAGGTGAACGATATTTATTGCTTATTTTAAATTTTAAATTAAATAAATAACTGACAATTGGGCGTGCAATATTATTTGGCCCCTTTAAGTTAATACTCTGTAGCGCCTCCTTTTCCTGCGATTACAGTTGCAAGTCGCTTGGGGTATGTCTCTATCAGTTTTGCACATCAAGAAACTGAAATTCTTGCCAATTCTTCCTTTGCAAATAGCTCAAGCTGTGTGAGGTTGGTTGGAGAGCGTTTGTGAACAGCAGTTTTTAGCTCTTTCCACAGATTCTTGATTGGATTCAGGTCTGGACTTTGACTTGGCCATTCTAACACCTGGATACATTTATTTGTGAACCATTCCATTGTAGATTTTGCTTTATGTTTGGGATCATTGTCTTGTTGGAAGACAAATCTCCGTCCCAGTCTCAGGTCTTTTGCAGACTCCAACAGGTTTTCTTCAAGAATGGTCCAGTATTTGGCTCCATCTTCTCATCAATTTTAACCATATTCCTTGTCCCTGCTGAAGCAAAGTAGGCCCAAACCATGATGCTGCCACCACCATGTTTGACAGTGGGGATGGTGTGTTCAGGGTGATGAGCTGTGTTGCTTTTACGTCAAACATATTGTTTGGCATTGTGCCCAAAAAGTTTGATTTAGGTGTCATCTGACCTTCTTCCACATGTTTGGTGTGTCTCCCAACTGGCTTGTGGCAAACTTTAAACAACCATTTTTCTGGATATCTTTGAGAAATGGCTTTCTTCTTGCTACTCTTTCATAAAGGCCAGGTTTGTGCAGTGTACGATTGATTGTTGTCCTATGGACAGACTCTGCCACCTCAGCTGTAGATCTCTGCAGTTCATCCAGAGTGATCATGGGCCTCTTGGCTGCATCTCTGATCAGTCTTCTCCTTGTTTGAGATGAAAGTTTGGATGGATGGCCGGGACTTGGTAGATTTGCAGTGGTATGATACTCTTTCCATTTCAATATGATCGCTTGCACAGTGCTTCTTGGGATGTTCAAAGTTTTGGAAATCTTTTTGCAACCAAATCCGACTTTAAACTTCTCCACAACAGTATCACGGAGCTGCCTGTTGTGTTCCTTGGTCTTTAAACAAAACACTGCGACTATCACAGAGCAGGTGCTTTTATACGGAGATTAGATTACACACAGGTGGCTTATATTTATCATCATCAGTCATTTAGGACAACATTGGATCATTCAGAGATCCTCAATGAACTTCTGGAGTGAGTTTGCTGCACTGAAAGTAAAGGGGCAGAATAATATTGCACGCCCCACTTTACAGTTATTTATTTTTTTAAAAAAGTTTAAAATAAGCAATAAATTTTAAACTTCTGGAGTGAGTTTGCTGCACTGAAAGTAAAGGGGTCGAATAATATTGCACGCACCAATTTTCAGGTTTTTTACTTTTTACAAAAATTTAAAAGAAGCAATAAATATCGTTCACCTTCACAATTGTGTCCCACTTATTGTTGATTCTTCACCATAACATAACTTTTTTTATCTTAATGTTTGAAGCCTAAAATTTGGGAAAAGGTTGAAAAATTCAAGGGGGCCGAATACTTTTGCAAGGCACTGTATGTTGAGAAAGAAGATTCCTTGCAGATCAGGCTTTTCTACATTTACTACATCACTATGTTTTGGATTTTTTTTACTGTTTTGCTATTTGTCTATTTTTACAAAACTAGATATTTGTGCCATTATTTACCATCACGTACTATGGGCTCTATACCATCAGGTTTACGTTTAATGAGAAAATAATCTTCTTTTCTGCCCTCTAGGTTATATTCACATTTGCATTCAAGCTTTTCAAAAATACGCATATCCAATTCATAACACTTTTATTGACTTCCATTATAACAGAAAACATACCATAAACTTTAAAGGGTTATTCAAGTTAACCAAAACCATTTTCAAATCTTGCAAAAAATAAAAAATCATCTTGTCCTACATAAAGTTTTTCTAAAGACTCATTCAGATGTCACATTTCTCATACGTGTTCCATTTGTGGTTTTCATGGATAGAACTCGTACTTACAGTATTATTGTCTACAGAGTTATTCACGTCTGTGTATTTTTGTGGACTGAGTTGTTCCCCCAAAACCAGAGACTTTTTGCACTTTGATCTCGGATCAAGCTCACCAGTGCAAGTCTATGCAAACAGACAGACGGGTTGTCTGTTTTAGATGAGAAACCTTCATTTTTTTTCATCCGGGGAAAAAGTGATGAAATTCAGAGCAAACGCTAATGGTAAAAATTGACACAGGCCAAACTCTAATTTTTTCAGGATGTGTATGAGGCCTACTTCTACAATTCTCTTACATACTGTATATAGATGTATACCTTCCCAGGGGTAAATGTATTTTAGCTCTTGCACATATGCATAGGCCCTTCTCTACATGTCTTCATGGGTGTATTGCACAGCTTCCTTCTAATAATGGCAGTTATTGCATTGTTCGCATAGGTTTTGTGAGTTCAGAGTCCCTCCTTTAGGCCGGTGTTCCACTTGCGATTACCGCGCGTATATCTCGCGCGAGTTTCACGGTGCATTACCTGTCACGGACTCACACGCTGCTCACAGGAGCGGGTTGGCTGTATAGAGATTCATACAGCCGACCCGCTTCTGTGAGCAGAGTGTGAGTCCGTGACGGGTGATGCACCGTGAAACTCACGCGAGATATGCACGCGGTAATTGCAAGTGGGACACTGGCCTTATAAATTAAACAGGATGTGTTTGACCATGTCACACACACACATACACACACACACACACACACACACACACACACACACACACACACACCATGCCCAGATAAGGTAGTAAAATGTTAAAATTACATTTACTGGTGACTACCAGTGGGTGTAGTTTAATTTCCCCCTCTACTATGTCATCTACTGTAGTTATAGGTGACAGGGAAAGACAGTGAGAGATGGACCGGCTATTAAGGAATGTAAGAGGTGGGGGTTTTTTTGTTTTGTTTTTTATCTTTTTAACTATGTCTTCTATACAAGACATTATACAGGGAAGAATGTTTCCTAACATTTTTTCCTGTAAAATCCATTTTATCCTCAGTTTTGTTTGTCTTATTGGCAGTCCGTAAAAGTGGAGTAATACTCTGACAACATTGTTTTCAGCAGCGACCTGATAGTCGATGCGTCTAGGTGCCTTCCTCATGTTGTTACCATTTCATTTGAGTGCTGTTTCTTTCTATTTCACCAATTTTCCTGCCTCCCCAGCCTTCCTGTTGGGGTGTTCTGGAAAAATGCTCGAGTTTCCCAATTGACTCTCATTATACTTGTTACTTGAGTTGAGTCTGTCCGGGCATCCGACCTGCTTGATTCGAGTACCCAACACTCGAGCATTTTAGTGCTATGTCATCACTATTAGCCACACTACAGAAAAATTTAGGGAAAAAAAATGTAGTGCCATCTTTGCTAAAAGATAATCACTTTTAATTAAATGAGTTAAATACCTTGTAAAAATCCCTGGGTTCCCCAGATTCTGACATTCTTTTTCATTTTTGTGCTGGGTTGCAACACTACAAAGATATTCACATTTGTGTCTTCTGGAGCTCACTATGTGAAACCTTTGCTTGCAGTCCAAGTAGGTGTTTATTCAGAGGCTTCTCTGGAGGCGTGTGCTTTTACACTTCCCTACCAGACTCTGCCAATCACAGCTCAGTGGTGTCTAAGATTGATAGACTGATAGATCATTTGCCTGGCTGTGATTGGCTGTGTCTGGTAGGGAGGGGAAAAAGGGCACGCCCCCAGAGAAAACTTTGAATTGGGCATTTCTTCAGAGTGCGCTTCAGAAGAAATAAAAGGGAATATCTTTGCAATGGAGCAGCACAGCACTAAAAGTAAATTAACAGCAGGATAAGGGAAACTCAAGGATTTTTATTAGGTATTTAATGCTATTTTTTTTAGCAAGTGTCAAGTCTTGTTTAAAGGATGTGTCTAGCAACTAGCGGCTGAACGTGGAAAGTGCCCCTTAAACGTCTTTTTTAAAACAACAGAATAAATGGTAATGTCGCATCAGAAGGCAACCCATTGATTGTTTAAATCAGGTTTTTGGGTTACATGTACTGTATTATTAATTTTTTTTTAAAATCACGATCTGTATTTAAAAAAAAAAAGTAACTTATGTGCCAAATACTTTGATTGTTAATGTCTCTGCACTTTTACATCCTGTGTCTAGCTCAATATGAAAAATTTGGTGAAAAGTCCACTTTACAGAAAATAAATAGGATATTTTAAAACGAGAAGGTCAAGTTAAACTAAACACTCTTACATAACTCAGCAGATGTTACTGAAAAATGCTGAAGTGTTAAGTGCTATCAAAAAAATATCTCTGTACTTAGTGGTAGTTCCTTTTTATATTGGCAACCAAAATTCAAAATATAAATAAAGCATAAAAATCACAGCAACTTACTTGAGTCATCCTATTCACTAAAACTGTGTGAAAAGGAACCTGGAGACCATTACGTCTATTATGACCATTACAAGAGGTAGTAATGGCAGATACTATAACTACTTTTAAAAAAGGGCTGGATGATTTCCTCAGTACACATAACATTATCGGTTATAGATGATTTATTGACAAAATATATAATAGGTGGAGGAAGGTTGAACTAGATGGACCTAGGTCTTTTTTCAACCTATGTAACTATGTAATGTCATAGGTTGAACCAGCGTTGGACTGGCCCAGCGGAGCACCGGAGAATACGGTGGGCCCTTGTCCCCATGCTTTATATTATACGGGGTACCGCGGGCTGGTTACCGCAGGCTGGGCCCCATGCTCTGAAGGGCCCCCCAGCCTTTCCATCATAAACTGCAGTGATCGCACAGAATAATCTATGCGATCTCTGCAGTTTCCGTGGTTGTAGCAGGACCTGTGGTGACATCACAGTCATGTGACTCACCACAGGTCCTTGCAGTGCGGGAGTCCTCATGCCTGCACCCTGCACAAAACGAGGTGCGCGCAGGAACTGCAGACTGCGCCTCTCATATTCAAATGTACGCGCGTCTTCACTGGGGCCGCACAGAAGAAGGACACGCAGGTACCAGGTAAGCGCTGCCGGCTCCCACTGCGATGAGCCTCTACTTGCTGTGAGCCTCCCCCTTGCTGTGAACCTCCCCCTGTTGTGAGTCTTCCCTTGCAGTGAGCCTCCCCCTTGCTTTGAGCATCCCCCTTGCTGTGAATCTCCCCCTTGCTGTGAGCCTCCCCTTTCCTGTGAGCCTCCCCCTTGCTGTGACCCTCCCCCTTGCTGTGACCCTCCCTCTTCTGTGAGCCTCCCCCTTGCTGTGAGCCTCCCCCTGCAGTGAGCCTCCCCTTGCAGTGAGCCTCCCCTTGCAGTGAGCCTCCCCTTGCTGTGAGCATCGCCTTGCTGTGAGCCTCCCGCTGCAGTGAGCCTCCTGCATCCCCCTGCTGAGAGCCTCCCCCTGCTGTGAGCATCCTACCTCCCCCTGCTGTGAGCCTCTTCCTCCTGTGAGCCTCCCCTTGCTGCGAGCCTCCTGCCTCCCCCTTGGTGTGAGCCTCCCCCTTGCTGTGAGCCTCCCCCTTGCTGTGAGCCTCCCCCTTGCTGTGAGCCTCCCCTTGCAGTGAGCCTCCCCCTATTGTGAGCCTCCCCCTTGCTGTGAGCCTCCCCTTGCAGTGAGCCTCCCCCTTGCAGTGAGCCTCCCCCTGCTGTGAGTCTCCCCCTGTAGTGAGCCTCCCCCTGCAGGGAGGCCTCCTGCCTCCCCCTTGCTGTGAGCCTCCCCCTTGCTGTGAGCCTCCCCCTTGCTGTGAGCCTCACCCTTGCTGTGAGTCTCCCCCTTGCAGTGAGCCTCCCCCTGCTGTGAGCCTCCCCCTTGCTGTGAGCCTCCCCTTGCAGTGAGCCTCCCCCTTGCAGTGAGCCTCCCCCTGCTGTGAGTCTCCCCCTGTAGTGAGCCTCCCCCTGCAGTGAGCCTCCCGCCTCCCCCTGCAGTGAGCCTCCCCTTGCTGTGAGCCTCCCCCTGCAATGAGCCTCCTGTCTCCCGCTGTTGTGAACCTCCTGCCTCCCGCTGCTGTGAGTCTCCTGCCTCCCGCTGCTGTGAGCCTCCTGCCGCTGCGTACGCCCCTAGTACTGTGTGCCACCAACCCAGTGCTGTGCCACCCATGGTGTAGAAATTGGGGGAAAAGTGAGGAATGTGGTCTGGGAGTGATCGGCTATAGGTGACTGTGTTATTTTCTGCAGAGTTACGTCATGGCAGGAATAAGTGATGGCGGTCAGTGCCGGATGAAGAGGAAAAGTGGAGATGAATAACTTCAACTAGAGACGTCACTGGTAAGTCAGTGTGTTACATGTACACATACTATACACTGTATACAGAGCTCCTGCGTATATTGTCACTGGTGATCACTGTATTACCTGTACACTGACACTATATAAAGAGCTCTTGTGTATAATGGCACTGATGGTAATATTAGTGTTATTAGTATTGTGATTTTTATTCATGATCATTATTGTAGTATTATTCGGGCACTGTGTGGTGGTAATATGTTGTCTGGTCACAGTGTAGTAGTATTTCTCTGTTGTATGTGGTATTTTTGGTCATTTATGTGGTCTGGTCAGTGTTGAGTTATTTCTCCCTTGTATGTGGTAATATTCGGTCATTATGTGCTCTGCTTATGGTGTGGCAGTATTTCTCTCTTGTATGTGGTTGTATTCGGTTACTATGTGGTGGTAATATGTTATTGGTCATGGTGTGGCGGTATTTCTCCCTTGTATGTGGTATTATTGGTCTTGGTATAGTGGATTGTGTTGTGTCTGGAGGTCACTTTCTCTCTTTATGAATAAAGGGAAGATTATTTCCAGTAGAGATTAAATACTTGAATGTTTAACCCCTCCCTGTCCTGTGACTATTACACTGTAGCAAATATGCTAAGGAATCGCCTATTCTAAGGCCATGTGCCCATGTTGAGTATTTGGTCAGTATTTTACCTCAGTATTTGTACCTAAAACCAGGAGTGGTAAAATCAGAGGAAAAGTATAATAGAAACACCTCTGCATTTTTAACCTACTCCTAGTTTTGGCTTAGAAATACTGATGTAAGATACTGACCAATTACTGAAAATGTGAACATGGCCTAAGGATCAGTGATAACTTATTCATCTGTGGGGACCGATTGCTGCACCAATCATACAACTTTTATCCACTTGAAAGTGGAGCTCATGTCCAACTCGTCCCCTGATCCATTCATTCAATAAGTGATCACCTACCAAACCTTTGGATGGGTGATAACTTGTTTTCACCAAAGATCCCCCTTACTGCAAACTACTGTAACAGTACATCAGTTATTGTGTGTGCACAGAAGATGTGCAGGAGCCGCCTGTACTTCACAGTCAATGCTCCACTATAACAGGGATAACAGCTATCAGGTATTTGCATATCGCTGTAGGGTGGGCCCCTGGAGTCAATTCCTCTGGTGGGCCCCAAACACCCCAGTCTGATGCTGGGTTGTACTCATCCAGGAATTAGGGTGCTCTCACACTGGTGTATAGCCAGCGTATAACACAGCTGAGTGCAATCTGATTGTTTATCGGATAGCACTAGGCCCAATGTTATACTATGGAGCAATGCGGATTAGTGAATTGGCAGCATACCTCGGATCACGCGTATCCATACAAGTCTATGGGTGTGTGTAAAACATCGTACTGCACTCAGATGTCATCTGAGTGCAGACCAATATATGCAGAGACAGACAATGGAGAAGATGAAGAAACTAATCTCTCCATCTTCTCGCACCTGTCCTCAGATTCTCACATGCGAGAAATCAAAGCATAGTAATTAGAAAAAAGTAGAATGAAAGGATGATAGTGTCAAAAAACCTTTTATTACGTCATTTGGAGAAAAGTGAAGGCATGGGGGAGGGGGATACACGAGGCACGTTGGACGATGGCCGTTTCACGTCTCTGTACAACGCTTTTGTGGGTCTGATGCTGAAAAAAATCTATGTTTTCAAATTCATAGATTTTCAAATGTATTTTTAATAACATAAAGTAAAATTTTCAGTTATTGTTTATGTTTCACCATATAATTTTGTTTTCCTCAGGTGTAGAACTAATTTAAATTTATCTCGAGACGAAGCCAATAGGCGTTGTACCTGGTCCATATCTCATCCTGTTCCAACAATACCCTGCCCGTGGAGTGGACCTGTATTATACTGATCTTATGGCACATTCCTACAGGATATGAGACCCGCTGAACAGTGTGAGATGCTCCACACCTTGCTGACATAGATAAAAAGGGCCTAATTCTTTTCTGGAGAGCATGGACTTCATTTTCCCTTTTTTCACATCCAACATACAGAAAAAAACCCCACAAAGTTATTCACCATTTTAAAAAAAAATTAAATTACATTATTATTATTATATTACACTTTTTCATAGTACTCTTCTAATTGGTATTTGATTACTTATTGTTGTTCTGCTGTGTTACCAATGATAACTAAATACCAGTCTTGACTTCCCCTTCCAAGCTACCTATATAGTATCATGGTCGCTTATACAATTTCCTACAAATTAATAAAAACACTTTTAAAGAAAATAACCTTGCTTGTCTCTTGTCTGTAGTGATGGGTCTATAATGTTATGGGATGTTACCTCATGGGAGACATTAGGACCAATGCTTGCTCTTCATGGCTACATAATGGCCAACTAACAGAAGGCAATTTTACAAGACCAGATGTAACCTAACGTGTAAATGCCATCCCATTATTATGTTGTTGTTACCGATATTGCCATACACAAATCCGGGAGATCAGGATGACCTTACCGGATCTAATCAGCAATGAACCTTCACAGGAACATAAGGATCTGGCATCCTACCTCATCATTCGTTAAAGGGAATCTGTCAGCAGGTTTTTGCTTTGTACGCTGAGGACAGCATGCTGCAAGGGTTAAAAAACAAAAGTAACTGTGCTTCTCTTATCAGTGTGTGTGCAATTGTTTTTATGTAAACTAAAAGGGTTTATTACCCTGTGATTACCATTACAGGACTAGAAAGGTACACACACACCAGTCTGACTTGACCCCTGCTGTGATTGACACCTCAATCAATGCACAATCTCTGTTAAGAGCCTGGTGTGGGCCTGGCAGCTATCTCAGTTGGGCTGTGTTCCTGAATCTAAATTCTTTGATTATTTCAGAACAACTGCAGCCAGTAATCTATGTGATACATTGTTGCATTCAGAATCTCTTTGCCTACATTATGTTGCTGTCAGATGAGGTAAAAAAAACCTGCTGACAGATTCCCTTTAAAACCTGGATGTGAAGGTGAAAGGTTTCTAGTTAAACTACATGGTTTTATGTAATAGCCTAAATGGCAGAATATGTTTTCCAAAAAGCAGAACTACATGAACCATAGGATCATTATACAAACATTATTATTACATAAACCCAAAGCAATTCACAGGGGAAAGATATCATCACTGACATATATAATGATGTGTGAGTCACAGTCTAATTGATGGGCAATTAATGGGAGGCAGAACCAGCCTCTAATTACTTTTCATTTTCATATGACACCACTTCTTTCAGTCAGGATAAATAAGTATGCTCGACCTTATTGATCGCCATCATCTAACCTGTAGCAGCTTCCATTTCGGTGCACAGCCGCTCCCTAGAGAAGACTAATCCCTCATCGGGTAATAACATACGCTGAACCGTGAGGTTAAGTGAGTAGTACCCCTCCTAATAAAAATGTGGTTTTATCAAAGGAAATGAGGGGCAATAAAATTAATTTGACAATAATAAAATAAGAATAAAAGACTCATTGTTATTGTGATAAATCTCACATGACCATCAGGCTATGTGCACACAGTGCATTTTTCGCTGCGTTTTTGGCCTCAAAACTGCATGACTTTGCTTCCCCAGCAAAGTCTATGAGTTTTCATTTTTGCTGTCCGCACACAACTTTTTTTTTAAGCTGCGTTTTTGAGTTTAAAAAATATGGACATGTCAATTCTTTCCTGCGTTTTTCTGTGTTTTCCTCCCATGCAATGCATTAGAAAAATGCAGAGATCAAAAACGCAGCAAAACGCAGCCAAAAACACACCAAAACGCGGTAAAAACGCATGAGTTTTTTACCGATGCGTTTTTTGCGCGTTTTTGCCGCGGGTGCGTTTTTATGCATTTTTGTGCGTTTTTAGCAGCCAAAAACGCACAAAAATGCAGCATAAAAAAACCGCAGCGTGCGCACATAGTCTTACAGCCAATCACTGTCTGCAGCAATAAACAGCTGAGGCCAGTGATTGACTGCAGTGGTCCTGTAGGTTGTTGAAATAAAAATTGTTGGAGAGCAGCAACACTGTATGGCATGGGATTTATCAGGTGAGTAATTGGTCTTTTATCATTTTAGAGCATGTCTTCCCACCTTGGCGCAATGTTTCCATTTTCCAAACACTAAAGGGTGCTTTACATGCTGCGACATCGCTAACGATATATCGTCGGGGTCACGTCGTTAGTGACGCACATCCGGCGCCATTAGCGACATCACAGTGTGTGACACCAAGGAGCGATGATCAACGATCGAAAAAACGTCAAAAATCGTTGATCCATGACACGTCGCTCCTTTTCATAATATCGTTGGTGGTGCATGCCGCTGGTTGTTCAGTGTTCCTGCGGCGCCACACATCACTATGTGTGACGCCACAGGAACAACGAACATCTCCTTACCTGCGTCCACCGGCAATGAGGAAGGAAGGAGGTGGGCGGCATGTTCCGGCCGCTCATCTCCGCCCCTCCTCTGCTATTGGGCGGCCGCTTAGTGACGCCGCAGTGACGTCGCTATGACGCCGAATGCACCTCCCCCTTGAAGGAGGGATTGTTTGGCCGTCACGAACAACGGGGGCGGGTGCTATCGCTAGCGATGTCGCAGCGTGTAAAGCACCCTTAAGGCCATATCATGTTAAGTAGAAATTTATAAGATATCGTTCATATTTACGGCCTCATTTGAAGCTCCAAGAAATAGACTGTTAATTTTATCCATATTTACTTTAAATATCTACATTTCCCTTAAAGGGAACCTTGTCATCATGGATTTTATACCCTGAACTATAGACACTACAAAGGCGCTGCAATGCCTTATGAACCCATATTTTACTTGTAGAAATGATGTTTTGGAAAAATTCATCATTGAATTTTTATGTAAATGAGTGGTAAGTGCAGCGAGGTGGGACAATGTACTTGCTCCTCTACATATTCTCAGCTGTTGCCTGACTCCTGTCTCTCACTGCCAGGTCACTCTGCTTTCAGTATAAATATATCAAAAAGACTGACCCGCACATCCAACAGGTGTGAACAGGTGCTAGCTGAAACCACAATATAACCACAAAACACATACAGCTGCACTCTAAAATGCTAACAATGAATAAGGGAACTCTGGCATTGGATCACTGCTGTAAAAAATAGATATTTAGCTTAAGTATTGGCCAATCGATGTGAGCCGGTAACCAGGTATATTTTAATATACCAAGACCCTTACTCAAATGCCTTTGCTGGTTTAAAAACCTACATGTCTAGGCAGCTAGGATCCAGCTATAAAGGGGAATGAACGCAGCCTGGTTACAGGGCGGAGTGGTCAATCAACTTTTCTTTCAATGACCTGATTTGGTTAATGAAATCTTTTTCCCTTTTGCCAGTGCTGTCATTGCATGGGGCAGGGCACGCGCAGATTGATAGTCCAGCTCTCATAATGTTATCAAAACCTTACCATGCACTACCATAGGTGCCAACGCTGGAGCGAGATCTCGCATGGGAGAGCAAGTGACTAAGGCGGGCTTTACACGATGCGACATCGCTAGCATCAGCTAGCGAAGTCCAGAGCGATAGCACACGCCCCCATCGTACATGCGATATGTGGTGATTGCACCCGTAGCGAACATTATCGCTACGGCAGCGTCACACAGACATACGTGGTCGGCGACGTCGCTGTGACCGCCGAACAATCCCTCCTTCAAGGGGGAGGTGTGTTCGGTGTCACAGCGACGTCACCGCGACGTCACCAAATAGACGGCCAATAGAAGCGGAGGGGCGGAGATGAGCGGGACGTAACATCCCGCCCACCTCCTTCCTTCCGCATTGCCGTCGGGATGCAGGTAAGGAGATGTTTGTCGCTCCTGCAGGTTTACACACAGCGTTGTGTGCTGCCGCAGGAGTGACAAACAACATCGTACCTGCAGTCGACCCGACATTATGAAAATGAATGACGCTACACAGATCACCGATTTTCGACACTTTTGCAATCGTTTATCGGCGCATCTAAGATTTACACGTTGCGATGTCGTTACTGGCGCTGGATGTGCACTAACGACGTGACCCCGACGATATTTCGGAAGTGATGTCGCAACGTGTAAAGCCCCCCTAAAAGAAGAGTGAACTGTCAGTCAGACAAGAGAATTGTGACAGATGGAAATAGAGAGGCGAGTGCATTATCCCATTCCACTGCACCAATGTCATGGACCCATTCCAATGAAACTCAATATTTCAATGCTCAATTTCTCTAAGGCCTGTGCCACACATCCGTGCTGCCGGCACGTGTTTGTCATTTTTTACACGTACCGGCGGCACGGAGACACTTTAACCAATGCTACCCTATTGTAGCAGGCACACACACGTAAAACCACACGGAACGTGTGTCCGTGTGCGTTTGTACGTGTGTGCGATTTTCAAAGCGCTGACATGTCAGTGTTTTCTCCGGCAGCATGGGTGTTACACGGCCCGCACCCGCACCACACGGGTGTAGTGTGGATGCGGTCCCGTGTGACACGCGCCGGAGAAAACACACATGTCAGTGAAAAAAAAAAAAAACATTAACTCACCTTCTCCAGCCCTCCTGTCTCTGCCGCTGCTGCCTCTTGCTGCCGACCGCCGCTCATTATTCTCATTGAATATTCACTTCACTGCCTGGCAGCAGCAGCAGCGGGGAGACGGGAGGGCTGGAGACCGAGGATCAGCACCACGGACAGCACCGCGGACGTCAGGAAGGACCAGGTGAGTATAATAATTACTGATTCTACGTGTGCTATCGCGGATAGCACACGTAGAACACACGTGTCACGCACGTACCAGAGACACGTACTTACCTGCACACAACACGCAGGGAAAATACGTGTCTCTCGGCATGTGCGTGAAATTCACGTGAGTGTGGCAGAGGCCTAAGACAGCAAAAATGATTTCCACAAGAAAGGTATGGATATATTCACCATTATAGCACCTTTATATACAGGTCACTAATTTGGGGTATAGAATCCTGACAAGTTCCTTTTGAAGGGCTTATCTTTACTTACTTTAAGAGGGCAATCCAGGGGTGGACATATCATTAGTGCAACCCATGTGGCCACACAGGGGCCCATTTCTACTTCCAAAGCAGGTGGAATTCTTTATTTTGATGAGCTTTTGGACTCAAAACGCCTCATATATTGTTTTTTTGCACAGGTGTCCTTTTCTGTCTGTGTCTACCAGTACGCCAAACCATTATGAGATGATGAGGAAGAAGTAATGTCACTTTTGTAGGATGACTGTCACTTGGTTCTAGAGGTTGAAGAAGGTCATTGACATTGATGGGATATCCTGACATAATAAAATCTTGTCTATTTGTGAATTAACCTAATTTTATATATATTTTTGCTATTACACCTAAACGGGAAAATGTATGTGTTATCTGAATTAAAACTTTCTCCGAAAATGGTCTGTGACCGCTCTTTGCCGGCGACGAAAGGCACCGAGCACAACAGATAGGTAGGTAGAACTACTATACCTGCCTGTTAGTGCTTAGGCACGTTAAAAAAAAGTCTTTGACAGTAATATCTCTGCAGGTGAAAGTCAATGGTTCAGTACACATAGATGCACCCAACCTGACAGACAGAAGAAGTCGCTGGGCTAGATGAATTGGACATTGCTATTTCTTTAGTCTCTAATCTGCTGATCTAATACATTTCCAGGCCGTATTCAGAAGCCACTGTGCCACAATTACAATATTTCAATTGCGCGTAATTACAAAATATTGGGAAGGAGCACTGCTAATACAATTAAAGGCAAATAATCCGGAGGCCATTTATTCAGGTCTGGAAAATTAAGTTAAAAGGAAGCCAGTACCAGACAGCGCTTGTAAACTATGCAATACAGTTGGCCATTCTAAAAATAACATGGGGCCGGACCGGGTTATGACTGCACGTGGAGAAAAACTGCTTGACTGACGAGAATGGAAATATGTGTTCTAAATCTCAGGCTCGTTTGGCTTCTCCTCGCTTCTATAAATAATAAAACCCTGCAATAAATTGCCAAGATGTTTATACAATAAGAAACTGCAGCTCCTTCCCTCGTATTGGAGGAGTGCGGCCGGGTGCTTGTTTACATTCATTAATTTAACTTTAGTTCTGGAATTCTTAATAATAACACATCACTGTCATACGGGAAGAGCGGAGATTAATGAGGCTGCTCGTGAGAGTAATGACATTTATACGCCCTCAGTAGCATCCTCACCTCTTCTCACTTCTGATTGATTTGACCCTTTGAAAGATGCATAATACAGATATAAACACGCGGAAAACAAAAAAGGGAAGATGCCGGCCAATCAGAATGAAGCAATGCAATCTAATAAAATTTGAATGTACCAATTTGATCGAAAACAGAAGATGAGCTCTGCATGTGTCTTCTGTCACCAAAGGCCACGAGTACACTGAGTATTTGGTGAGATTTTTTTTTTTTTTTTTTATCATAAAGATTTTTATTGAGTTTTCAGAAAAATACAAACTTCTCATACAACAACATCAAGAACAGGAGCATTGAGTAGCAAGAGGTGGAATAGCCTCGAGCCATTATCAGAATATCAATCTGGGACATTAAATACCCCTTACAACAACAACCTGAACATAGGAGCAGGGAGGGAGGGGGAAAAGAGAGGGGGAAGCAGCTCTACAAGACATTCTTAGGCATAATCAATTTATCTATGGTGTAGGTGTCGGTATCTGGGGGAGGGCCGTTGCATAAAGGGAAGTGGCCCACGGGTGCCATTGTTTAAGTCTCACCGTTCTCCTCTCTAGGTTGGGGGCCAAGTTGGTTTCGTATAGCCAGTGTAGGTTGATCCTCTCAATTAGATCTCTTTTTGTAGGGGGGCTCACCGACCTCCACTTGTATGCCACACAGTACCTGCCAGCTATGAGAATGTGAGAAATGATGTTTTTTAAAAGATCCGGGATCCCATCTAAGCCAATGTGTAGCACCGCTAAGGTTGGGTTTGGAGAAAGGCGGAGACTAGTAACCTCATGGATTAGATTGAACACCTCCTGCCAGAAGTTAGATAACTTAGGGCAAAACCACCACATATGACATAAGGTGCCCCTGTGGTTGCAGCCCCTCCAGCACAGTGGTGACACATGTGGGGAAAAAGAAGCCAGTTTAGTAGGGGAGTTGTACCACCTCAGATGAACCTTTTTTAATTGCTCTATATGATTGAGACAAGAAGAGAACTTGTGGATCCATTTTGAGGCCGCGAACCATTCTTGCGGCGGAAGCGGAGAAGCTAGATCTTTTTCCCATTTGAGCATGTACGGCAATTGTTTGTCCGGTTGTGGGGAGTTTAGCATATTATGGATATATGAAAGGCCTTTGATTTTGCTATTTTGAAAGAATTTTTTAATTGAGGCGTGGTCGGCTGTCGTGGGAGCCGGGAGATGAGGAGCGGACTGAAGAAAGTGACGTATTTGAAAAAACTGGAATAGACTGTGTCGGGGAAGGTTAAATTTATCACACATTTCTGAGTACGGGAGTAGGACGCCTTCTCTATAGAGATCTGCTAGGGTGATTGGACCTCCACGTGTCCAGGCGGCAAGATTCAAGTTCGGAATGAAGGCTTCAAGCGATCTAAGGGGAATGCTGGGACCTAAAGCATGTGACACTGGCTTGCTCCACAAGGACCAAGCTTTCTTTAGAGCTCCTGTGGTGGGTAGAAGATCGCCGGGGGGCGAAGGGGTTAGGAGCAGGGAGTCTATGAATTGTTTAGGGGAGTGGACCTGTGCCCAGGTGTACTCAATCTGTAACCATCTTAAGTCTGAATCATTCCTCCACCAATCTCGAGCCGGTTCCAGGATAGCGGCTCTGTGGTATGTTACAATATTAGGAATACCCATTCCTCCACCACTTAACGGGGCATGCATGCATCTCAGGGCTATTCTAGGTTTTTTCCCAGCCCATATAAATTTACTCATTAGCGAATGAATTTTGGTGAGATACCGTTGCGGAATTGTTAGGGGCAGGCAGCGAAGTAAGTAGATAATTTTTGGGAGGCAGATCATTTTAAAGGTCTGCATTCTCGCCACCCAAGAGAGCGGGAGAAGAGAAAGGCGAGTAAGTTCTCTATCCAGTGAGGTGTGCAGGGTCAGCAGATTTTTCCGGATCACGGAGTGTAGCGGGGCCAGTATAATACCCAGGTAGGGGATACCCTCGTCTTCCCATTTGAAAGGGTAAAGATGAGAAAGAGTGGCTCTAGTTGAGGCGGGCAGGAAGAGCGGAAAAATTAAGGACTTGGTAATATTAAGCTTGTAATACGAGACTTGAGCGAAGGAGGACAGGATCTCCATTACGTGTTTTAGGGACACCTCTACATTAGTGCAGGATAAAATCACATCATCCGCATATAGACTGATCACATGGTTTGTACTCCCCACTCGAATCCCCGAGATCCGAGGGCATTCACGGATAGTCTGCGCCAGAGGCTCTATAGCAAGGGCATAGATGATAGGGGAGAGCGGACACCCCTGGCGTGTCCCATTGGATAATTCAAAACTCCGAGATATAAATCCGGATGCCAGAACTTTGGCGTTAGGGTTAGAGTATAGTGCCATTATGGCGGTAAGTATGGGGCCTTCAAATCCAAACTTAGCCAGTACAGATTTCAGATATCCCCAGTGCACCCTGTCAAACGCCTTCTCTGCGTCCAAGGACAGGAATACACTGGGGATTTTCCTCCCCTCAGCCACCGCAATCAGGTCCAGCATACGTCTCGTCCCATCTTTCGCCTGCCTCCCCGCCACAAACCCCACTTGATCCGGGGAAATCAGTGATGGAAGGACTTTATGTATTCTAGCTGAGATTATTTTGGCGTACAATTTTAAGTCGCAGTTTAGGAGGGATATTGGCCTGAAGTTTCCTGGTGATGTAGGGGGTTTTCCTGGCTTTGGCAGGGTAGTTATAATGGCCTCTAGATTATTTGGTGAAATATCTGCTGTGGCTCGCCAAGAGGAGAAAAGTCTCAGGAGGAAAGGAGACAGGGTTTCAGTGAATTGCCTATAATAGGAGTTAGTGAGGCCGTCTGGGCCTGGAGCTGAATTTCTTTTGGCTGTGATCACCGCCTGGCGAACCTCTTCCAGGGAGAAAGGGGAATTTAGTTGCTCTAGATGTACTGTAGATAACCGAGGAAGATTAATATTGTTTAAGAAGGAATTAATTGCCGATTGGGTAGGCTTTGGGGCAGTGGGGTCATTTTTAAGGTTGTAGAGAGACTGATAAAAATCAGCGAATGCATTGGCTATTTCCGTTGGGTTGCGTATTGTGGCATTAGAACCCGTCACGAGGTATTCAATTTTGTTTTGCATTTCTCGTTTTTTAACCCTCCTGGCTAGTAAGGCACCCGCCCTGTCACCCATCATATAGTACCGCTGTTTGAGGGATCTTAAATTTTTCTCATAGTCTACCATCAGCAATTGGCGGAGCTGTGTTCTTAGTTTCCTGAGTTCGTCAGATGTTGACATGTTTGGGGCAGATTTATTGTGGGCTTCTAAAAGCGCTATGTGGGACAGTAGAGCTTTGGAAGTTGCCTGACGCCTCCTTTTCTCCCTAGTGGCAATTTTGATGAATGACCCCCTAATAAAGGCCTTGTGTGCAGACCATAG
The DNA here is from genome assembly GCF_048569485.1 of Anomaloglossus baeobatrachus. Taxonomy (NCBI): domain Eukaryota; kingdom Metazoa; phylum Chordata; class Amphibia; order Anura; family Aromobatidae; genus Anomaloglossus; species Anomaloglossus baeobatrachus. The sequence continues at coordinate 644,453,525 of NC_134354.1, forward strand.
CGTTTCCTCTGTCACCTCCTTGTTGTCATTAAATTTAAAAAACTCTGCGAGGTCGGCCTGCAACTCCTCAGAGATTTGTCTACAGGCCAGGAGGGAGTCATTCATGCGCCACCGGGTAAAAACGGGCGTGCGGCTTTGCTCCTGGACTGTCAGGTATATGGGGGCATGGTCCGACCAAGCTATAAGTCCAATTTTTGAATCTGAGCAATCCAAAATAAGTGAGCTTTCAACCAGAAAGTAGTCCAATCTGCTGTATGAGGTGAACCGAGGTGAGAAGAATGTGTAGTCCCTCTCATTTGCATGTTGGTATCTCCATATATCATGGAGATGCCTTTCTGAAATTATTGTGCTCATTTCCTTCCTCTTTACAGCAGTATTGGAGCAATCCAGAGTGCTGGACATTAACATGTTAAAATCCCCGCAGATTATTTGCTTACCCTCTGTAACGGATGAAAGCTTGGAAAGAAACCTCCGCAGAAAGCTGATCTGACCAGAGTTCGGGGCGTAAAGGGTTGCAATAGTATACTTAGATCCATTTATGGAGCAATTAATAATGGCGTATCTACCTTCAGGGTCTAAATGTTGGGAATGTAGTGTGAACGCAACAGTATTTTTTACACAAATGAATACTCCAGCCTTTTTTTTTTTCCCACAAGCCAGCAGTATGAAAGGAAATTTAGCATTATTTAACCTGTGCGAGTCCCCCTGGAGGAGATGAGACTCTTGACCACAAATGACGTCACATTTGGATTTAACCACTTCCCGCCAAAACATGGATCTCTTGGCCGGCGAGTTCAGGCCCCTAACATTTATAGACATACAGTTCAGTACCATTGTACATGAAAAAAAGTCTCTTGCCTAGAGCTGCGGGGGGAGAAAGGAAGGTTAGGCAGGAAAGAGGTAACACTGACAACATTAACATCACTAACATTACTGATGTAGGGAGCATCAGTCCACATAGAAAAAAGCCCAAAAAGGGGGCCTGCGGTATGGTGGAAATGTACCGCCATGGGGGTTCAGGGTCCTGGTTAAACAGAACCAGCGGACCTTAAAAGTAGCAACTAAGTCTCAGCCGCGACTCAGACATATCACATAACTCACGCGACGGACCAATCTTCATTCACTTTATCCTTTTGGGATGATCCTGTGGCTCTTGGAGATCTGGCCGGGAGATTTGCCATGTTCCATGAGGATAGGAGCTTTGCCAACTGTTGTGGGGAATGGCAGACGTGGGTGTTTCCTGCACGGAAAAGCAGGATCTTTACAGGGAAACCCCATCTATAGGATATAGCTTCATCCCTGAGAATTTTGGTATAAGGGGCAAATTCCCTCCTTTTTGCCAGGGTTCCTGCAGACAGATCCGGAAAAATGGACAGGTGCTGGAATTGCTCAGACAGAGGCGGCCTCCTTCTCAGGGCTTGCAGCAGGGCTTCTTTGGTCTTGTAAAAGTGCAGGCGAGCCAAAGTGTCCCGGGGGGCATCAGCACTGAGGGATTTAGGCTTAGGGACTCTGTGTATTCTGTCCACCAGGAAATCAGTTGCAGACAGGTCTGGGAGCAGCTCCTGCAGCAAGGAGCCTAGAAAGCTCTGCAGCCCCTTGTCTGGTATGGCCTCTGGAATTCCTCTGATTCTTATGTTGTTTCTGCGGGACCTGTCCTCTAAATCCAAGACCTTGGTATGGAGCTTTTGCACTTGTTCCTCCAGTGCTGCATTGGCATCAATGAGGCTATTGTGTGACTTTGTCAGCTCCTGCATTTTAGTTTCAATGTGTGCTGTGCGACTGCCTATGGCAGTGGTATCTCCCCTCAGCTCAGCCACCATATCTTTCCAATCCTGCTGCAGTGATGAGCGGAGGGCACTGAGCAGTTTCTGCATGGTACCTTTGGTAAGCGGTATATCTGCAGCGTCTGTGTCCAAGTCTGGGCCTGCTGTGGATCCCCTCCTGGATGAGCGTGAGGAAGCTGTGGAGGAGGATGCCGCTGCCATTTTCCCTCGTCCCGTGCTGGAGAAGAAGTCTGTAACTTTCGCCGGGGACGGCTTCTTCTGGGACTTTCCCCTTGGCATGCCACGTTCCTGGGTACCTCCGCAGCACTTTCCCCCCGTGTGCAGAGAGATTGGTTCCACTGGTGAGCTGCAGTGAGCCGGTTAGGAGTCGAGGTGGCTGGAGCTCAGCAGCTAGGTGACCGGTGCCATTAGCAAGCAGGCCACGCCCCCCTGGTGAGATTTTTAACTCACTATATGTAAGCCAAAACCAGGAATGAGTAATAAATACCCAAAAAGTGGTGCCGTGTTTCTATTATACTTTTCGTCTGATTGTCCCACTTATGATTTTGACTTACAAATATGGAGGTAAAAAAACTGAACTACTCAACATGTGCACGTGGCCTAAAAAGGTTTTTCAAGATAGTACATCGATGGCATATCCACAAATTTCATAAATTCTACAGACAGAGTGCTGATATTTTTTGACTCACCCTTGTAGCTTCTAATTCTACATTTACCTAGTATTCATCCAAAGCTACAGACTATCAAAATGCTGTAAATGAGTAGACACGGAGGCAGGGGAATTGATGTATACTGCCCCCTAGGTTGTCATGCAAACAGACCAGTAAGGACTATATAGCACCCCATTTCCCGTAGAGAATTAATGTATACTGCCCCCTAGGTTACCATGCAAACAGACCAGTAAGGACTATATAGCACCCCATTTCCCGTAGAGAATTAATGTATACTTCCCCCTAGGTTACCATGCAAACAGACCAGTAAGGACTATACAGCACCCCATTTCCAGTAGAGAATTGATGTATACTGCCCCCCTAGGTTACCATGCAAACAGACCAGTAAGGACTATACGGCACCACATTTCCAGTAGAGAATTAATGTATACTGCCCCCTAGGTTACCATGGAAACAGACCAATAAGGACTATATAGCACCCCATTTCCCATAGAGAATTAATGTATACTGCCCCCTAGGTTACCATGCAAACAGACCAGTAAGGACTATACAGCACCCCATTTCCAGTAGAGAATTGATGTATACTGCCCCCCTAGGTTACCATGCAAACAGACCAGTAAAGACTATACGGCACCACATTTCCAGTAGATACCAATTTCCCCAGCATCCCACCCTCCCGACAATGTGAAGGTCATGGAATCACTAGGGCAACCTGAATCCGAACCTCTCCATCCAAGCATTTGCTGTGCAGTGTAAGCGCTATGTATACACATTGTTCCCCAGGAGACCGGCGGGTATGTGTGTCACACGCACACATGTAATATACTGCCTCATACTCCACCAGCTTTCTTTTTTTCTGCTGATATGTATTATCCTAACAATCTGTGAGAACATCTTCCCAGTATCTGACAGGATAATTCCAATCATTCAGAAGCCGGTCTTGGCACTGTGAGGTACCAGCATCTAGAAAGACAAGATTATAAAGTACCATCATGTATACTCTGGAATTTATGCAAAGAACAGATACAGCATGTCCAAATTCCAGAGTAACACGCAAGAAGCTCATCGGAAATGTGCAGCTTTATAACAGTTCACTTTGCCTTATGGAGTATAGCTTTGTTATAGGCGCTCATTACACTGAGTGCCATCTATTCCCATATAACTCGGCCTGTGAATGTAGACTGGCGGCTCCCTCCCGGAATGCTGCGAGGGAAGGAATGTCAGTGCTAACGGTAGATCTGACTCATGTCAGCAGCTCAGGGCAATAACACCAGTAACTCTGACTCACAGCTCCAAGCTATGGCCACAAATTGCTCTCAAGCAGGTAGAGTGGCCTGTATCTGGGCTTCTTCATACAACACATCAGGGACGAGAAATAGTCACAGATATTTCCATACACATATACAGGCATACTAACAGCCAAATAAGTACAAAAACTTCATGTAAGGTGTTGGTCAGACGAGTCATTTTACTTTCTTATAACCAATGTATATATTTGATTAATATATATCCATATCATATCAATTAATTAGAGCATAAGTAATATGTACGGTATATATACTATATATCTATATCTATCTCTATATATATATATATAGTAGATTTTGCAGATATATATATATATATATATATATATATATATATATATATATATACGCTGTATATATAGCTGCAAAATCAAATATATACAAAAAAACCCTCACATTTTCAAAAGTTAATAATGCAACATATCAGTCGATGCAATAAAAATTCCCTACCCACCATAATAAAACACCTAAATTAAAAAGCCCCATGTGACTATAGTCTTAGCGCCAAATCATCAGGACTGGCTTTATTGAATATCATCCATTTTTCAGCTTGTCTTATGCCACAATAACAAAGTTACTCCCTTTCCCGGATTGGATTACATTTCTGTTTTAATTTTCACCACTTTTTTCAAGCACAAAACTCCCGATAAATCAAAGCAAAGCTTTTACGTCAGAAATCCTGGCATAAAAAGTTTTGAAAAGAAGCAAAGTTGTCACACAACTTGATTCTGTGCTAAAATGTTGCAACTTTTCTCACGGCATTTTAGCTAAGCTCAAACAACCACATCCCCTTCCCTGCACTATACTATAGAATAAGGTGGGCAGAGCTGGCGGGAGGTGGAACAACAGCATCATAGGTAACTATGAGGTGCACAAAACTTTTACAGTTAAAATACCTTTATGCCCGAATTCTGGATAAAACAGTTTGATGAATTGAATCATAGGCCTTTGCAGAGGTTGCCAACTTATTATTACATTTTTCGAAAAACTGGACCAAACTCCTAATAAGGAACACTCCCCAAAACAACCTCGCCTAGATACGGTAATTAGAATTACACCTTGGTTTGCCAACCATCTGTAAATTGATAGAGAGTATGTGAAAAGGAGAGCTTTTTTTCAGCCGACCGCAGTGTCCGGCAGAATAAAGCAACGTCCATGAGTTTTTGCTGCTGCTGAAGCTTCTTGTTGTGCATGCACCAACACTCCTGGGCCGCTTCAGTACAGTGGAGAGATGAGAGCGGGCTGGATGAAGCCCGGAGGTCGAGCAGTACATGTCAGCCAATCAGTGGTAAGCACAGGCTTCTTTCCCCATCTTACCATCTGCATCGCCCTACATCCTCCAATTGCCTCGCAACGAGAGACACCATTCCAGCATCTGAATTGAGTTCCAGTGACAGACACCACACACTAGTTGTCCATTGTCGACTGACTCTCCAGGAGCTCCTCTACCTCCATCAGGGGTCCTTCTGCTAATGCTGATATTAGTAAGGCTAAATTCTAAAAATAGTCACATGACGTAGGAATATGTAGCATGGTGCTCCACACATTTACACAGCTCCCCTGGCCTGTATATAAATGTATAGTATAATAAGTGTACAGCTCAACTGACTATTTAGCCTTACTAATTAGCAGCAGCAGGAGAACTCCTGGAGGAGGTAGAGATTCTCTTGGGAAGTCAGTCGGCAACGGACAACTAGTGTGTGGCATTTGTCGCTAGGACTCAAGTTGTGGGACTGTACGGTCGGGATCACAATGGCAGGGCAGAATGAACCATGAAGGAAAGTGATGAGAGAGCTTCCCGGCCTGGGGCTCGGGGGTAGCTCAGCCACAGTTTGAAATGGTAGCTGCTAGTCAGATGATGGAATAGTGTCTATTGTTCTGATGCAGAGGAAGATGAAGGACGGTTCAGACGTTAAGACGTCAGTGCTGACCACTGATTGGTTGATGTGTACTGTCCGTCCTCTAGGCTTTGTCCTGCCCTCTCTCCTCTTATCAATTCAGTATACTGAAGCAACCCAGGAGTGTTTGTGTTGCACAGTCAGACGCTTCAGCAAAGCCCCCCTGGCCAAAAAAACATGGATCATTAGATGATGATGAGGGCCCCGATACACACCAGACTGTAGGTCGAACCTATTGATATCAGCAGATTCATTCAATGTTTTTCTAATGTACAGTATATGGGAGCCTTACTCACTGAATTCACAAATGGACATCAATGTGTCGTAGTTTCTACCCAGCATTTAAGTTTTTATGCCACACAGGTGGGATTTTGGGGCCAAATCATATCCAGTTATGCAACATTCATATTAGGGCCCTGAAGCAAATTGTAAAAAAGCCTGCAGGTAATTAATGTGTTTTTGCATCAGTTCTGATCCATCGAACTGAGCCTGATACAATGGATATATGTGAACACAGCCTAAATGAGAAGCTGCCAATCACTAACCATACACAGGTCTCACACAAGATAATACTCAACATCCAGTTCTTGGATGCATTCAGATAAATGATGTTCCAGATATATCAGCCATTTTCATGTGTTACTAGTACTGAAATATATGTAAGTGAAAAAGAGCAGTGCCGTTTGGGTGTATATTTATTGTGATTTGGTCATGCCCATCATGTCACTCATCATGGCAACACTATTTTAATACATGAGCAGATCAAGCATCTGGAATTTTAGCATGTCCCATCCTTAGTTCATGCAGAGATAAGCGGATGTCTGGGAAGTCTAGCTGTAGCTTTTTCCCCTCTCCCCATTGAAACAAGGATACAAACTCAGATGTTTATAAGGGCGCTTTCACACTTGCGTTGATCGGCAAACGTTGCATTGCGTTGTGTGAGTGATGCAACGGATGCATTACATATAGTGGCACAACGGATGCAATGGATCGTACAAAATAACGCAATCCATTATTGTTTTATTTCCTTGACTTTACACATCTGGGCATGCGCAGTTGTGTAAAGACGGATGCGTTAACAGAATCCGTCAAATGATGGATTCTAACAGAATCCGTCACCATAGGCGTCCATTATAAAAACAACGGATGCCGACGGAATCCTGCAGATTGCCTTTTTTTGACACTCCGCTAAGCGCAGAAAAACGCTACATGCAGCGTTCCATCCGCCAGGCGGATGCAACGCAGGGTCGGCTGACGGATGCAACGCAAGGCCATCCGTTGCTATCTGTAGCTAATAGAAGTCTATGAGGAAGAAAACGGTTTCCTGCAACGGTTACCAAAATTCCTCAAGGCGGCGGATAGCAATGGATGCCGTTGAACACAAGTATGAAAGCAGCCTAAGACATGTAGAAAGAGATGTTGGAAGAATACAACAGCTTGTCTGGATTAATAGTCTCAATACACTCCTATTTGTAAAAGAGCTGCTAAAGAAATATTCAGCTTTGTTGGTTAACCATTGATAGAAATAATTTCATTTTACTGTCCTGTAAGGAAAAGTAGATCCTAGAGATGGAAAGCTAAATGAGATGGGCGGTCTATCACTTTCACTGTGCAAAACTATAAATGAGTGATTCTGAGTTTAACCAATATAATGATAGAAAGAAATTCAACTCACCACAATCTTTCCCCCAGGACCTTGGCTTTTCACTGTCACTCCAAGCCATTGGTTTTCTTTACTCTCTCGGTTCCTATCCACTGATGGAGATATAAAATATTAAGTTACAGAAACAATAAAGACACAAGTGATATCTCTGTTCTTCTCCAACAGATATCAAAGATAAGCAAAACATTTCAACAGCGTGTAACTGCATCCTAACTTGGTGCCAATTTTCCTGCTTTTCCTTTCCATAAAATCTAGCAGTCATTGCATCTCGTGTTGTAGGTTGTAGAATGTCACCCGGAATAAAGGCAAATGGAGAATTATACACTATTTTGCATTGAATCTAAATTTTGTATCACCTGAATATATCATATTGTATTGCATTTAGTTATACCCTATTTTACTAAAATTATATTTGCAAAGCGTAAAGAGTTACTTTCCAAATAATTTATTCCCTGTACTAGTGATCCCAAGAATGCAACTCTGGAGCCCAAAAACATAGCTCGGCAGCTCCATTCACTGTCTATGGAACAGTAAGAATAATAAAGTGCTGCACTTGGCTGAGGGCTTCACCAACCTCAGACCTTGCTTCAGCTGGATGTGCATTCAAAGGCGCAAGTCCAGTTTAAATACATTGCAGCACAGAAACCTATTGGGTCTCTGCACTGCAAATTGCAACAGCGCGGGTTCACATGAGGAAGCAGCCAGCACATGATATCACGTGTGACCGCTGCTTAAGAAAATGCATATTCACTGCTCTCCAGAAGCTGGAGGAATCCAGGGCTGGGTGATCACATGTGCTGCTATTAAAGAGAATGAATATTCATTGATCCCCACACCCATAATCCCACCCACCTCTTGGCACTGAAGTCGGTGCTGAGAGGTGGGAGAGATTATTGGCGTGGGGAGCAGTGAATATTTATTCTCTTTAATAGCAGCACATGTGATCACCCAGCCGCCAGTGTCCTACAGCCGCTGGGCAATCATGTGTGCTATTATTAAAGAGAACGATTATTCACTGCTCTCCACATCCATAATCCTGGGCATGGGGAGCAGTGAATATGCCTTCAGCTCACACAGGCGTAAGCAGGCACACATGGCAGTAATGTCATGCAGTGCACTGCTTACACGCTAAAGTCAGTTGCCGGTATCAGAAGAGTACACTAGGCACTGGCAGAGAGAAGGGAAGGTGAGTATACAGTAGTTCTTAATTTTTTTTACTGTGCACAGTGTGATGGGGATCATATATACTAGGATGGGGACATATGCCAGGATGGGGACATATATATGAGGATGGGGAAAGATAAAAGCATGGGATTGGAAAGCTGGGTGTTGAGGGAAAGAGGCTTCTAAACCCTATTCCTGGGATCACTTGGGGTCAGGCAACTATTGATAACCAAGTAATTCCCTATGAATAGTGAATAGCTTGTTATTTTGGAAATAAACTTTTAAGACTAAGGTCCTTTTCATATTTCACATGTCGTACATGTTCGATCCTTATTTTTCACAGATAGTACAGATAGCACCCTGCATGGTTAGTACGTAGTAGAACCCCAAGTAAAGACATACCAATAGGGAATTTAAATTGTGAGCCCCAATGGAGACAATATTGCCTTTGCATGTAAAGCACTGTGGAATTTATGGCGACATAACTGAATAAATATAATATTATTAATATTATTATTATTATTATTATTATTATTATATTATAAGTATCACAGCTTGTAAACGCTTTTTCTAGGCAGCCGAGAGTTTTTCAATTCTTGTTAGAGGGATTTTCATCTATTCTTCCTTGGAAAAGTCTTCCGGTTCTGTGAGATTCCTGGCTCGTCTTGCATGCACTGCTCTTTTGAGGTCTAGCTACAGATATTCAATGATGTTGAGATCAGGGGACTATGAGGGCAATTGTAAAACCTTCAGCTGGCACCTTTTGAGGTAGTCTATTGTAGATTTTGTCTACACATACCTTTGATCATTTTGGCCAAACAATTCTATTTTAACCTCATCGTTCCACCCGACTTGAATCCAAAATGCATCAGCCTTGTTTAGATGTTCTTTTGCATACTGCTTGGTCTTCCAGACCTTATCTTGATCTCCACTGTTCCTGTTAACTGCCATTTCTTAATTACATTTCGAACTGAGGAAAGGACAACTTTGGTATCTTCTTATAGCCTTCTCCTGCTTTGTGGGCCTCCACCATTTTTAGAGTGCTAGGCAGCTGCTTAGAAGAATCCATGGGTGCTGGTTTTTGGCAGGTTAGATGAGACTGTTTTTTTTAAAGTTTTTTGCATCACCTGGCTTTTCTAACAATGATAGTGAACAAGCCATAACCCTAACAGGCTAATTAGGATCTGAAACTTTGGTCAAAGTTATCTGAGGACACAAATCTCCAAGGGTGTCCAAACTTTTGCAGTGGCACATTTTCCTTTTTATAATTTTTAAAATGTAAAAGATGAAAAGAAAAAAATATGTCACCTTTATGTTTATGTCTTTTACAGATCATTTCATCTTCAACTTACTTAGCTGTTCACAATAACAATAATTTTGACCAGGAGTGCCCAAACTTTTGCATGCCACTGTAACTGTACAACTGTCACAGACAAGTTCACAGCTCTCTAATCCCCAGTAAATAAGTGTGCAAATAGAAATGCATGCAAACTGAGAACAATAAGTTTAATACACGGTACCTTCATCATCAATGTCAATCCGTTCACAGTCTTTGGCTTCTGCAATCAGCGGACATCCATAGAGACCCCCTGTTCTATTGGAAAACTGATTTGATAACGCTGGTGCCTGTGGAGCGCCAACCAAGAGCCTGAAAAATGACAAAACACAGATACTATAATGTACTCTGTGTTATACTGACAAATTGGTGCAGCACAACTGTAAGTAAAAAAAAAATAAACAATAGGTGGTGCTATTAATAATGATACTACATTACAGGGTCTACATAAATAGCAGAGCCAAGATAGTGATTTTCGATTCCTAGATTGCATATTTTAATTTGCATGTACAGTGCTTTGAAAAAGTATTCATACCCTGTGAACTTTCACATTTTCTCATGTAAAACACACACAAAACTTAGCAAGTATTTGAGAAGTGTAAAGGAAATTATCTATGGTTTTCTAAATATTGTAAAAATCTAAATCTGAAAATTGTGACCTGCATTTGTATTTAGCCCCCTGTTGTCTGATACCCGTAGATAAAATCCTGAGTGTCCAATTGCCTCCAGAAGTCACCTAATTAGTAAATTCAGTCCAGCTGTGTGTAATTTATTCTCAGTATAACTATAGCTGTTCTGTGTAGGCCTCAGAGGTTTAAGAACATTAGGTACCAAACAGTATCATGAAAACCAAGGTACACAGCAGACATGTTAGGGATAAAGTTCTGGACAAGAGTAAAGCAGGGTTAGGTTATAAAAAAGAATATCCCAAGCTTTGAAAATCTCATGTTGCACTGTTTAATCCATCATCCAACAATAGAAGGAGTATGGCACAACTGCAAACCAACCGAGACATGGCCGTCCACCTGTACTAACATCCCATGCAAGGAGAGCACTGACTAGAGAAGCAGCCAAGAAACCCGTGGTCATGCTGGAGGAACTGCAGAGATCCACAGCTCAGGAGAATCTGTACATAGGACAACTATTAGTTGTGTACTTCACAAATCTGGTCTTTATCGAAGAGGGCAAAAAAAGAACGCCTTTTTAGAAAGCAAGCCAGAAGAAGTCCCATGTGAACTTACCAGAAAGCTATATAGGGGATACAACTAGAATTAGGAAGAAGTGCTCTGGTCAGATGAGATGAAAGTAAAACTTTTTTGGCTAAATACAAAATGCTATAGGCCACTTTACACGCTGAAATATCGGTACCGATATCGCTAACGTGGGTAGGTACCCGCCCCCATCGGTTGTGCGACACGGGCAAATCGCTGCCCGTGGTGCACAACATCGCTCAGACCCGTCACACTACTTACCTGCCTAGCAACGTTGCTGTGACCGGCGATCCGCCTCCTTTCTAAGGGGGCGGTCCGTAGGGCGTGACAGCGACATCACTAAGCGGCCGCACAATAGAAGCGGAGGGGCGGAGATGAGCGGGATGTAACATCCCGCCCACCTCCTTCCTTCCTCATTGCGGGCGGGACGCAGGTAAGGAGATGTTCCTCGCTCCTGCGGAGTCACACGGAGCGATGTGTGCTGCCGCAGGAACGACAAACTAGATCGTTACTGCAGCAGCAACGATATTCGAGAATGGACCTCCATGTCACCGATGAGCAATTTTGACCGTTTTTGCAACGATTCAAAATTGCTCATAGGTGTCACATGCAAAGACATCGCTAAAGCGGCCGGATGTGCGTCACAAATTCCGTGACCCCCAACGAGATCGCTTTAGCGATGTCGTAGCGTGTAAAGCGGCCTTAAGTCTGGTGGAAAACTAACACTGCACATCACTCTGAAAACACCATCCCCACCATCACAGTTGGTAGTGGCAACATCATGCTGTGGGGAGGCTTTTCTTCAGCAGGGACAGGGAAGCTGGTCAGAGTTGATCGGAAGATAGATTCTAAATACAGGCTAATCGTGGAGGAAAACCTGTAAGAGGCTGCAAAAGACTTGAGACTGGGGTTTAGATTCACCTTCTAGCAGGATAACAACAATAAACATCCTGCCAGAGCTACAATGGATGGCTTACATCAATGCATATTCATGTATGTGAATGGCCCAGTTAAAGTCCTGACATTAATCCCATTGAGAAAATGAGGCAAACGTGAAAATTACTATTCACAGACGCTCTCCATCTGATCTCAGTGAGCTACACCTCATAGTTGTCTCATCAGTGTCTTCAATGAATGGCGCCGGAGATCGTAGTACACGCATGCACTGACTTCTATGCGATTTAATGAAGAAAACATCTCCACTGTCAGTAGAATCAACCCTTAGATGTCTATGTGGGCATATAGGTCATAGAAAGTTAACTTAAATGATACCTTGAGATATCTGTGATCCATTGTGTTATTGAAGAGAAATACACATTTTTCTCAATATGTAAATAAGCTGTTACGATCTATGGGCCGGACATAGAGTTCTCTGAGAATTTGCCTCCAGAGTTGGAAACGGGGTGGAGAAAAGTGGACCCATTTTAGTTCTGTTAGGATAAAGTTCCGATTGGGACTCAGATTTAAGCTGAACCCCATTGGAAGTCACTGATTGGCAGTTTGGCTTGCCACCCACATTCAACTACCCATAAACAGAGCACTTCCAGGGAAGGGTGGCCGGGAGGGTTTTTTGCCTGTGCACGCTATATCCGACAAAGCTGATGTTACCCCCAGTGTGAGCCATTCAAGCACTGCAAGCCGCTCGCACTGAGCCAAACACAGAGTGTACATGAGCACAGTGATGCTCACTCAAATGGTCTGCATACGTAAAGCACCAGAACTCTGAACTCGAACACTGATATTTATTATAAAGTCTGTGTTCAGTGAGAACACCGAACTTTACTGTTCGGGTTTGCTCATCTCTAAAAGGGGCATTACTAGTGTGAGACATATAATAACTGATAGGCGAAGATATCAGTATATGAAAGTGGCTTTAATTTAAAATTAGCTTTGGAGGGTGAGCTCTGTCTGGCGCATAGATCTTAACAGCTCATTTCCATATTAAGAAAAACGTGGATTTTTCTAGAATAAGACATCAGTTTGCAGATATCAAGGTATCATTTTATTAATCTTTCTATTACCTGCATGTCGATATTGAAAGCGTAGGGGTTTCAAGATGTGCTGCTCAAGCTCTTTTGAAAAAGCACCAAGAAATGGGAAACTTGGAGGACAGTAGACACCGCGGTTAGCCTAGGAAAGTCAAATTATGCTTACTTCAAGCAGCACCATCACCTCAGAACCAGAAGCAATCAGTGGGACCTAGCTACACCCATCTGCTGTTAAGAGAAGTCTAGCCACAAGTGGTCATGGAAGAATTGTGGCCAAAAAGCCATCCCTTCGACAGGGAAACAAGGCCAAGTGACTCAACTATGCATGAAAACACAAGAACATGAGGTTTAGAAAAATGGCAGCAGGTGCTTTGGGCTAATGAGTCAATATGTTAAATATTTGGTTGTAAAAGAAGACAGTTTGTTCACCAAAGGACTGCAGAGTAGTACAATAATGAGTGTCTGCAGGCAGCAGTGAAGGACGGTAAAGTTTCTGGGGAAGTTTGGGGCTGCATTTCAGCAAATGAAATTGGGGATTTGGTCCAGATTAATTGTGTCCTCAATACTGAGAAATACAGGCAGATACTTATCCATCATGTAATATCATCAGGGAGACGCCTGATTGTCTCCAAAATTTATTCTGCAGCAGAATAACGACCCCAAATATACAGCCAATGTCATTAAGAACTACGTTCAGTGTAAGGCTATGTGCGCACGTTGCGTAAATACATGCAGTTACGCTGCGCTTTGTAGCGCAGCGTAACTGCATGTGTCCTGCGTCCCCTGCACAGTCTATGGAGATTGTGCAGGGGCAGTGCGCACGTGGCGTTTTAGAGCGCAGCGCCTCGGCTGCTGCCGAAGCGCTGCGTAAAAAGAAGTGACATTCAGGAATGGGCAGCAATCTGGGGAAACGCCGCCAAGACGTCAATATGCACACTATATAAGGAAAATATCTATAAAATTTTGCTATTTTGGTACCACACTCCAGATTTCCTTCATGGCATAGACCCCTCCATACCGGCTTGTTGCTGGAGATGCGGGGGAGGCAGGGGCACCATTCTGCACATATTCTGGTCCTGTCCAGGGATAGTCCCCTTCTGGGAGCGGGTTAGAGGGTTGATCCATAAAGTACTATATATAGAGGTTGATCTTGATCCCCTGATCTATGTTCTGGGTCTTGGGAATGGGGGATTGGGAAAAACGGCCTCTAAGCTTTTGTCCCACATCCTTACGGCGGCCAGATGCTTAATTGCAAAGAATTGGAGGCAGCCAGGGACACCCTCACTCCAGAGCTTCAAGTATAGATTACTGGACGTTAGACGCATGGAACATCTCGCGGCACTATTGCATGACACAGTTGACCGTTTCCAGGCCATGTGGGCACCATGGGACTACTTTGCGGGACAGGAGGATCTGTGAGACTGAGGCCTATGGGTCCTATGGAAGGAGCATGGACTCTTGAAACCCTTCCCTCTTTCCTCCTATTTCTCCTCTCCCCTCCTAACCCTTCTCACCTGTCCTGTCATTGTTTGTCTAGGTTCGATAAGAATTCTGAATTTTATGTTTTATTTTATGTATGAAAAACGTAAATTGAAAATCTCAATAAAAATTCAAAGTTTAAAAAAAAAAAGAAGTGACATGTCACTTCTTCCGTGCGCTTTGCCGGCAGCTCCTGCTCTGTCTATGGGAGGAGCTGCAGGCAGAGCGCATGGAATCGGCTTTTTTTTCACTACGGACATTTCTGCAGCGATTTAAAGCGCACATGTGCTCTTCAGATCGCTGCAGAAATTTCTGCAGTAACTGTACGCAACGTGCGCACATAGCCTAAAGAAGGAATCCAGGAAATGATGATATAGACCCTGCAGAGCCATGATCTCATAGTCATCAATTATTTCTGAGATTACAGGAAAAGAAGGAAGAACTTGCACAAGCTACATCCACAGAAGATTTGCTGTTAGTTCTCCAAAATGTTTGGACTAACCTTCCTGCCGAGTTCCTTCAAACACTTTGTGTAAGTGTATCTTGTAGCATTGATGCTGTTGTGACGACAAAAGGCGCTCGCTCCAAATATTGATGTGATTTCGATTTCTCTTTTGTTTATTCACTTTGCATTTTAATTGATAAAAATGAACTATTAACATCTCTATTTTTGAAAGTTTCTTACTTTGCAGCATTTTTTTGATGCCTATCCAAACTTTTTGCATAGCAGTGTATATAAAACCAACGCAATGAATTTTATATAAATATATGTACAGTGTATATAAATATACAGAAAATATTTTGTTCATGACTTCATGTTTTAGTCATTCCTTCCATCTAACACATAGGAATACTGTGTGGCTTTAGGACACTTGTTTTATTAATACTTTCTGAAGTGTTGTAGCTGCACAAATAAGGATACTGTGGTTCAAACTTAGGTAGCGATGGAAAAGTTACATTTCCGAACATAGAGTTACAGACATTTTCCTATATACAATCTCAGCATAACTTGTCAACGGGCGGCTGTGAGCAGTGAACACTAACACATCCCACACATGGCCCAGCCGGGCACACGCCCAGTGACACACACAAGAAACGCTTCTAGACAGTGTACCAACTAATCAGTATCTCAGCCAATCCTGCGGATGCAGAATAACTTAGTGTAACGTTATTTAATCAATAACCTGACTATTTTTTAAGGATTTGTCTCGGGCTTGCAGCATGGACGCTGTGAGGCACCAGGTCACCTGCCCGGCTGGTGCATTGTCGCTGCAGCAGTGGTTGACGTATGGTGCCGTACCTTTAAGGCCTTTTATAAGTTAGGCGGGCTTTACACGCTGCGACATCGCTAGCATCGGCTAGCGATGTCGCGTGCGATAGCACCCGCCCCCGTCGGTGGCACGATATGTGGTGATCACTGCCGTAGCGAACATTATCACTACGGCAGCGTCACACACACATACCTGTGCAGTGACGTCGCTGTGACCGGCAAACCGCCTCCTTTCTAAGGGGGCGGTTCGTTCAGCGTCACAGCAACGTCACAGCAGCGTCACTGAACCGCCGCCCAATAGAAAAGGAGGGGCGGAGATGAGCGGCCGGAACATCCTGCCCACCTCCTTCCTTCCTCCTTTTCCGCTGGACACAGGTAAGGAGATGTTTGTCGTTCCAGCGGTGTCACACATAGCGATGTGTGCTGCTGCAGGAACGACAAACAACATCGTTACTGCAGCAGCAACGATAATTGGGAATAGGGGGGCATGTCACCGATGAGCGATTTTGAACGTTTTTTGCAACGATTCAAAATTGCTCATAGGTGTCACACACAACGACATCGCTAAAGCGGCCGGATGTGCGTCACAAAATCCGTGACCCCAAAGAGATCGCTTTAGCGATATCGTAGTGTGTAAAGCCACCCTTAGGGACCCACTCAGAGGTTCGCTGTGACGTGGCAGTGGACTTCAAAGAGTCTGATATGAATGTGTAACTAAGAACCTCATGTTCAGGTATATAAATTTTTGCCTAGCGGCATTAGATCAACTTATGATTTTTGGATGTGCGGTCCATGTCTCTTTCTACAGCTATATTACAGTGAATGATCGCTCTGTCAACAATGTAAATGTTCAGAGATGAAGAATGAATACTTCTTGTAAAATGACCTGGTTCTTATGATCAGGATTAGCAGCAGTTTGGATGCAGTGAGGTTTTGTTGAGTCCAAAATGCTGTGTTGCCCATTTTTTTTTCTATTCCTGCATGTTCATTCAGCTCCGGGTGGTTTGTGGAGCGGGCGGTCTAGCAGCAGCAGACAGGTGTGCAAGCTGACCCGTAATTACGGGGTGAAAGTAGTGGTGTAGTGATCCACAAATGTTCACCTCCTGTCCTGTTCTATCTCAACGCTGATACCCCTGGATCACTCTTTGCTGGAAGAAAAGATTTCACTAGCCCAACTGATGTATATTCAAAGAGCGTGAATTTGGAGCTGGAGATCTGGAGTCCTGCGCAGTGGAGGAAGGGGAAGCTTACTGCATCAGCGAAGTGCTGGAGGTGGATAATACTAAGCTGTAACTCAGTGTTGTGTCTGTTCAGCACAACATGAGGAGGGGAGTGGGCATTTTACCCAATCACTTTCCATTTGATTTGTTTTTACAGTTTACACACAAGGAGCGCTTTCTCTGTTTTTTTTTTCTGTTTTACACAGCGAAAATACATTGCGCCCAGAACTCTGATCGTGGGCATGGACCGCTGTGTTCTCCGGTGGAGAACATTTGCATCTCCGCAGAAGATGGTGCGTCTAGAACGTAGCGTCTCCGGATTGTTGAACAGTGCAGCTTGTCCCACTCAGATTAAAATATCAATCTGCAACCTACAATAGCCCTCAGTCCAGTAGACCACTGCGCAACCAGCTCTGTCCTCACCTATTGTACCATCACCCATTCCCTGTAGACTGTGAGCCCTCGCGGGCAGGGTCCTCTCTCCTCCTATACCAGTCTGTTTTGTACTGTTAATGATTGTTGTACGTATACCCTCTTTCACTTGTAAAGCGCCATGGAATAAATGGCACTATAATAATAAATAATAATAATAATAATAATCTGCTAAAAATCGAAGGAGCATAACTGGAGGCTATTCTAGATCATAATTCACAGAGCTAACAACTACAAAGTTTATAAAAGAAAAACTAGGCATAAAACACCAGCCAACATAGCCGTGTATTAATAGCAAGAGTAACTAGAGTAAAACATAAAATCTATGAGTAAGTGCATGTAAAATCTTCAGTGACCACTAACCATTCAAGTGACTCAAGCCAGGCACCCACTTGTAACACCTCCAGGAAACAGGGGCACCTTTGTGTATTGTTATGGGCCAAATTAGGCACGGATGCCACTGTACTGAGCCAGAGATGAGGCACGGAGCAGGAATTCTGACAAGAAGACAGCCACCAACAGCTGGACAACTACAAGTCATGCCACAATGTTAACCTTTTACATGCTAGGAAGCAGCTGGCATCATTAGCTCTCCTACGTTCTATATGGACAGCTTATAGGAATTAGTCTAATCTCATCAGAAAGATCACATTGATAATAACTCAAGAAACTGCCATTAGGGAATTTTCTAGCCGACTCTGCAAAAAATGTCTGGAAAACATACTGCTATTTTTTTCTATAAATTGATGGACACTGACGGGACTCTGACAGACCCCATTAAGGTCAATAGGGTCTGCTGTGCACTGCTAATTACCTTCCTACTGAATTATTAATGTACATGTTAACCAACCAAAGTTAAGACTTATTTTTATCATTCATTACACTGACTGTGTTTACCCAACATAGTTACAAGGTTATCCAAAGGAAACTAAAGCAAATTACTGTAGCTCTAGAAGTCATGGCGGCTCAATAATTATTGCAGAACTGGGCTCCTGGGTGTCATTTCACCCGGACAATGTCTTCATCAAGCTGGTATAAGTTAAGAAATTAGCCCATGTGTTTGAAGGCAGGGATTTTATGCACAATCACTTGGCCATTACATGGGTTTTACTGGTACAAGGTGTTCACCCATTAACTTCTAATGGGATATAATAATAAACTCATCCTCCCTAGGTTCAATGCCGCATCTCTGCTGCTGCTCTAGACCTTGTTGACTGGATCCAGCTGCCAGCCGATGGTGATGAATAACTTATACCTAACTAAGTAATATAAAATCTACAAAAGGGACTGTGCTGATGTAAAATTATAACTTTCTTGAAACAAAAAGAAACATTTAAATTCATGAAATTATATAGTGGTGGGTGATATAACATCATAAGAAAACTGTACCAAAGAAGATCAAGGGTATAGCTACATAATGTATAGGCAACATGACAAAATAATAGTGAATACATATTGTAGAACTGATATTATCTTAGAACACCCAACGCATGTTTCGCTAAGGCATCTTCTATGGGGCCAGTCCATAGACAAAGCCTTGTCGAAACGTGTGTCAGGAGTTCTAAGATAATACCAATTACCGTATACACTATGTATTCACTATGAACTTATGTGCATTTTTAGAATTTCTTTAAGTTTCACCTGTGGTTGTTTAACCATTATTAATGCTGTGTATTATAGACTCTTTACATATATGTAACTTTAATTGTTGTAAATATGTTTTCCTATTACTGGTGCAATATTACTTTCGATCCCACCTTAATTCACAGTTGGTTATTTGATTTTGATTTATTTTCACCAAGGTGTTTTGCAAATGATTCTGTTATGTTGCACATACATTATTTATCCTTTATCTTGTTTCTTACAGTTTGCCTATGATGTCATTATTACCCATCGATATGTCCTTTTATGGATTTCATTTTTTTATTTTCCTTTCAATAAAGTTATGAATTTGACTTCAGTACAGTCCTAATGTAGGATGTGTGCCTGTATGCTGTATATGTGACTTTGTCTCCTTTTTCCATCTTTTTTCCTTGTTTACTCTGGCCCATTGGCTAGCTGCTATATCCCTGTAGATTTTATACAAAGTAATATATTTAACCCTGAATTTCTAGAAATACATTTTAAAGACTTCGCAATTTTCATAAAATAACTGCACACAAGGTAGATCGTTGTTCTGCTCGCAGGAGTGGACCCACTGGACCACAGTATCTTCACCTGAGGGGCATTACTAACTGAACTACTTCTTCTTCACTAGAGCCTCTGATGGTGAGGATAGGCTTGCGCTGGAATGTAGCCAGGTGCTACTCAGGGAGACACTGTACTGTGACAGCTGACCCCAGGAGTAGGGAATATCAATACAGGCCCAGGTGCAGGCAGATACAGTCTCTGATGCAGACAGGTGCAGCCGGGTTGGCCGATGCAGACTGGACAGCTGGTTCAGGCTGGTTTGGAGGATACGACTGATAGGCAGATCCAGCTGGGACGGCAGGCACTGACAGGTGCAGCAGGTACAGCTGGTACAACTGGTACTGACAGGTACAGCAGCTACGGCAGGTGTTCAGATACAGATATCGGTTATCAAGCACAGCTACAGGTATGGACACCGGATATGCCAATGGGACCGAACAACTAGCAACGTGTCTCTAGCAATTGACCAGGCACCTTCCTTAGGGAGAGGATGCCTTAAGAATCTATTCCTCTCAGCCATAGGGCGATTGAAGCTTCCAGCAGGGACCAGATCAGACGCCACCACTGAGTGGCTGGGAGGGTGAGTGTTCCGGAGTCCCCGTCAGGAGGGACACTGGTAATAGCTTACAGTGGTGACTACTACATGGGATCCTACCCATGGACAGGTCAATATCAGATTATAAGCATCTTATGAGACATGAACAGATGTGAGAGGTTACAAACTGTACTGAGCTGCAGAATATGATAGAGATAAAGAAACAATAAGAAATAGACAATTGCATTTTGGATGTTTTGTACTGTACACTGATATTGTGTGACAGATAGAGAGTATTATACACGAGTGCAGAAGGAAAGAGGAATGAATAAGAAGTCCAGCTTTGTCTTAAATAATGGTGGGAAAATAAGTAAAGGGGGAGGTTGGGAAAATTCATTAATGGAGCCACAGATTGATGTGCACAGCGGCGCGCAGCTGTAATAAAATATCAGTTTCTATGACAGGAGGAGAATGTGCAGAGAATTGGAAGCTTCATCCCCATCCAGCTCTACAAACAGCAATAACTGCATCTATAAAGTGTCACCTAAGAATTATGGTTCAAGGCTTTACTGAAGACATCAAAGAGTTTCCTAGAATTATGTCATGTCAATAATATATGTCATGTGTGAAATAAGTGGGGTCTGGCAGCTGGGACCAGCAATTTCAAAAGCAATGGGGT